>NC_041399.2:100394595-100472095 GCF_900747795.2 Erpetoichthys calabaricus
CTTTCATGCTTCTGGGATGTTCCCCTTTGAAGCAACATTTGTAAAGAGTGCTCTTACTTTCTCCTATAAAATAATAAGAAATTGTCCTCTAAATTTTCCTCATAATGCTGTTCACACTTCAACACAGAAATTCTATAAAGTAGCGTCCACCTTTAAAACTTGAACAAACTATGATGGAACCTGCAAGACTTAAACATTACTGTATTCACATAATTTTACTTCACCAATATTTGACAAAAAACCTTTATACATCGTTGATGTTATACTATGTAGCAGAGCAAATGAATTCCAGCTATTGCCAGGAATGTAGTTGCAGACTGATCTAAAAGCGATCAGGTGGCAGTTGTAACACAAGACAAAGACAATGCTGATGTGTTGGGGCACCTTGTGACAAACCCTGTATAACTGAATGATTGAAACAGAAAAAAACATGTTGTAAATGCAAAATGAGTCTTCCTCAGACTTGTGTTCTGTTAGGGTGACTGCCCAAGATTGCAGCTCTTCCAGATATGCGGAGTCCTGGCAGTAAAAGGTGGGTCCAGGAGGGAGGACCCTGGAAGTGACATTGGAGGGGGAGAGCTGACAATCTACCTTTCTGCAGTGGGGGCGAGAGACTGTTATCACACAATGCCAACCCCTGGATCAGCGGAGAATTGCCATCACTGAAGTTTTAAACTGTCTGTATTGTGCACGCATGAAACAATATTGGTACACATGGCATCATTTGCATGTCCTGATGTAGGCTAGGTGTGTATTTGGTGATCACATTGATTATGTCTCTCTTCTTCTATTGTTTTAAGATGCTAGATTTCTTTAAATTCAACAACTGCAATAAGTGTTGTTTTATTCTGCAAGTCATTCTAAGATAATCACAATTCTAAATTCACAATCTCTGTTTACAAAACCATATGATGTAAAAAGTGCATTTTCAAAAGCACAATCATTTTTGATGTTTCAAAACTAGATCAGGTTCAAATGAAGTGTACTGTAATAAACTAAATATTAAAAAACAGGTTGTTTTTAAAAGCAATAATTATCATTGGTCCCTTGCATTGTGAAGGTAATGGTAGTACAGGTTGAGAATCCCTATTCCAAAATCCAAAATGCTTCAGAATCAAAAACATGATGTCATAAGTGCTAAATTCCACAACAGGGGGCTTTTTATAAAAATTGCTAATTTTTTAAATATGAAAATATGCATAAGCCAGAAAGTGAATGTGAATAATATGTGTCCAGATTCAAAACAGATTCTGTTCCTTTAGACTTGGGATGGGGTTGGGGGAGTCCCCCATGAAGTTTAGAGCTCCATGAAGCAATGACACATGTCTGATGATCTGGGGTGGGGATAAGGGGAGTGTCCCATGAAACATCGAGCAGTGCCAGGAAATGACACATGATTGACAAATAGTGGATATCCCATGAAAAATTGAGTGCCACTAAGCCACAAAACACAGTTGGCAAGCTCTGTTCTCTATGAGATGACCCAATAATACTTGCACAGCAATTCAAACGTGCTGTGCGGCACTGTTAAAATTGCAGATGACTTGTGCATCAAATGACTGTTACTTCTTATGGTTAATATAAGCAACTTCATTCTCTTTAACTCTTTGAGGGCTGAATATTTTTTCCAAAAAACTCAGTTTTCTGAAAAGAACACAAAGCAATGGTAAGTCAACATAAACCGTCTGTTGCTATGTGTTGTGGGTACTGTTGGCACATGTTTAGCATCTCTGGTGACAGTGGCTGCATGGGGCCACCTCACTGGTCAGCAGGAATGCACGGTGGGCCAGCTGCCCGGCTGACTTCGCAAAGCAGGTGGGTGGTGGTGGCGGTTGCAGCGTGACGCAATATGGTTTGTACCTCTTGTCATCATAAGTGGTGGTTCTCCCAGGAAAACGCTGCTGTAAGCGCATCAGCTACACAAAAGTGTTCAACACCATGATCAGCTGGGGACCGATCATATGATGCTGGTACCTCACTTTTGTTTTTGACATCCATCTCCAGAACACTTGCATCAAACTCGGTGTCTGACAGGTCAGTGTCCTATTTGACGAAATTACGTAAAACGTCCATGGAGTACTTTGCTTTGCACATTCGCTTTGTTGTTTTGCCAGATTTCAGTGCCATTTTAGAGGTTGTTTGCTCTTCGCTACTCATGCACGCGTAGGGAATCGAGGTTAAATCAACACAGCTATGTAACTTTCCTTCTAGCAAAGAGGCTCGAACTAAAATGTAATGGTGAGTTTTATTGCAGTTTACAGCCGATTACTGTCCTCTACTCTTGAATTTTGACAAAATTAGACATCACCCCTGAAAGAGTTAAGGGCCCTTATTGTAATATGACTTCCATACATTGCAATGATTATGTTAGAAAAACTGGATATGCTGCAAATTTTTATATTGGCAAAAACACGTTACAGTCATATGAAAAATTTTTGGAACCCCTCTTAATTCTTTGGATTTTTGTTTATCATTGGCTGAGCTTTCAAAGTAGCAACTTCCTTTTAATATATGACATGCCTTATGGAAACAGTAGTATTTCAGCAGTGACATTAAGTTTATTGGATTAACAGAAAATATGCAATATGCATCATAACAGAATTAGACAGGTGGATAAATTTGGGCACCCCAACAGAGATATTACATCAATATTTAATTGAGCATCCTTTTGCAAATATAACAGCCTCTAGACGCCTCCTATAGCCTTTGATGAGTGTCTGGATTCTGGATGGAGGTATTTTTGACTGTTCTTCCATACAAAATCTCTCTAGTTCAGTTAAATTTGACGGCAGCCGGGCATGGAAAGCCTGCTTCAAATCATCCCATAGATTTTTGATGATAGTCAGGGGACTGTGACAGCCATTCCAGAACATTGTACTTCTCCCTCTGCATGAATGTCTTTGTAGATTTCTAATTGTGTTTTGGAATATCCAACCCCGTGTAACTTCAACTTTGTGACTGATGCTTGCACATTATCCTGAAGAATTTGTTGATATTGGGTTGAATTCATCCGACCCTTGCCTTTAATAAGGGCCCCAGTCCCTGAGCTAGCCACACAGCCCCACAGCATGACGGAACCTTCACCAAATTTGACAGTAGGTAGCAGGTGTTTTTCTTGGAATTCGGAGTTCTTCTTCCGCCATGAAAAGCACTTTTTGTTATGACCAAATAACTCAATTGTTTTCTTATCAGTCCAAAGCACTTTGTTCCAGAATGAATCTGGCTTGTCTAAATGAGCATTGCATACAACAAACGACTCTGTTTGTGGCGTGAGTGCAGAAAGGGCTTCTTTCTCATCACCCTGCCATACAGATGTTCTTTGTGCAAATTGCACTGAATTGTAGAACGATGTACAGATACACTATCTGCAGCAAGATGTTCTTACAGGTCTTTGGAGGTGATCTGTAGGTTGTCTGTAACCATTCTCACAATCCTGCACATATGCCGCTCCTGTATTTTTCCTGGCCTGCCACACCTGGGTTTAACAGCAACTGTGCCTGTGGCCTTCCATTTCCTGGTTACATTCCTTACAGTTGAAACTGACAGTTTAAACCTCTGATATAGCTTTTTGTAGCCTTCCCCTAAATCAGTGGTCGGCAAACCGCAGCTCGCAAGCCACATGCGGCTCTTTAGCCACTTGAGTGCGGCTCTGCCATGAATCAATTTCGACTACGTGTGGGCGAGTGGGGTGTCAGTTGGGTTGACATAGCGCAAGCGGGCACGGGGTATGTGGCTTGGAGGAGGCACACGCGACTAACGTACGAGTTGAGCGAGAGTGAGCCAGTCACAGCTTGTCCATCAGTGTGTACAGTGGTCAGTGCCTGGCGTGCCGAAAAGTCTCACGCGAGCGACAAGAGTACCTTAAGTGCATTAAGCTACTTGTATCTTTCAACCAGCTGCAGATCTCACAGGTATTTTTGGCATCAATTTAATAAGTTGTTCTAACTTTGTGTTGCTGCTTTTATTGTTATAAAATGAAACATGTTTTTAGGTGCCACCTATTTGACATGGCTACAAAGAAGAAGCAAAGAAAAACGAAAGACGAAAACCATGAATTTAAAGTTGAATGGACCGAATCATTCGTATTTATGCAAAACTGAAATGGCCTTCCGACCTGTCTTATTTGTCAAGAAAAATTGGCACATAACAAGAAATCAAATTTGGAGAGACACTTTACAACTAAACACGCGTCATTTGGCAGTAAATATCCCGCCGGTGATGCAAGGAAGAAAGCAGTTGAGGAACTTCAGAAGAGTCAAGAAAAATCAAGTTCTGCATTTAATTATTGGGTGCAATCTTCCAACAATGTTAATATTGCAAGCTTTATTGTTTTTCAAGAGATTGCTAAGTGAGGCAAACCATACACAGACGGTGAGTACATTAAAAGTTGTTTTATAAATGCATCCGAAGACCCGTTCCGAGATTTTAAGAGCAGGGCAGAAATTCTTAAACAAATTAAAGAGTTACCACTGTCTGCTAAAACAGTAAAAGATAGAACAGTCAAAATGTCTTCGAATATAACAAATCAGCAAATCGAAGATCTTAAATTGGTTTCAGCTTAATCAACAGCTGTTGACGAGTCTTGTGACATAAATGACACAGCGCAAGTTTCACTTTTTGTTTGATTTATTTCGTCTACGGGTCCTAAAGAAGAACTTTAGGATTATTGCCACTGAAAGGTCAAACACATGGTGAGGATATTGCAAATGCTGTCATTGAATGCATGGAGAAACATCACATTCCACTCGGTAAAATTGTTTCAATTTCAACAGATGGGGCAAAAAGCATGACCAGAGTGAGAAAAGGTTTTGTTTCTATTTTGAAGGAAAAAATTAATCATGAGATACTTGTTTACCATTGCATCATTCATCAAGAAGCGTTTTGTGCGCAGACATTTCCAGAAGAAATTTGCAATGTTATGGAATTGGTGATCAAGATTGTCAACACAATTGTAGCTAAAGCTCTTTATCATCGCCAATTTAAAGAATTTTTAGTTGAAATGGAGAGTGAATACGCAGATCTTCTGCTGCATAATAAGGTATGTTGGCTTTCAAGAGGAAACGTTTTAAAACGTTTAGCTTCCTTATTATTAGAAATTAAAGCATTTCTCCTTGAGAAGGGTGTTTACTATCCTGAACTAACAGACGATCAAAGGATCCAAAAATTTTATTTCATGGTTGATGTTACGTCTCATCTAAATAATCTTAATCGTAAACTATAGGAGAAAGGAAACACAATTTTTTCGATGTTGGAAGAAGTCATTTCATTTGAAAACAGATTATCCCTTTTTGCTCAAGATTTTGAAAGAGAAACATTAATTCATTTTCCAAGCCTGCTGAAACATCGCCAAGAAAATAACTCGGTAATTGACATTTACTATTTCAAAACAGCAATTTTAAATATGAGGGAAGCTTTTCTACGGAGGTTTCAGGAATTCAGAAATAGCATGGCTACGTTAGCCTTTGTTAAAAAACCTCTCAGTGCTGATGTAACAGAATTGAATTTTCCTCTTTTTAATATTGGCATTGGCGCTTTTGAAATGCAATTACTGGAGTTAAAAAACAAAGAATTATGGAGCTCGAAATTTGAACATCTTAATGCTGATCTGGAAAAACTGGAGAAAAATAAATGTGAATTTAGTTCACAGCACAAGTGGTCTGCTTTGAAAGACCTGGAGAAGGAAGACATGATAATTTTCAACACCTAGAATAGTATTCCTGACTCATATGATCAGTTAAAAAAACTAGCATTTGCTGTTCTTTCACTCTTTGGCTCTACATATTCATGCGAACAATCTTTTTCAAGCATGAACCTTATCAAAAGTACATTGAGAAATCGTCTTATTGATGAGAACTTGGAATCCTGCTTGAAATTAAAAACAACAACATACAAACCTGACTTATCCAAACTTTCCAAGGAAATGCAAGGTCATTGTTCACATTAAATGCGTGTTTTGTCATATTTTTATTTTAATGTAAAAAATATTTTTTTGTCAATAAATAAGATTATTATTATGTTAGCAGCTAGTTTAAGCCGACTCCTAAAAACATGGTTCTTGAAAAGAAATTTGGCTCTCAAAAGAAACCTTAATCGTTGTACTGCTGATCGTTGGCTCTTTTGACTAATGAGATGGCCGACCACTGCCCTAAACCATGATACTGAACAATCTTTGTTTTCAGATCTTTTGAGAGTTGCTTTGAAGATCCCACGCTGTCACTCTTCAGAGGAGAGTCAAAGGGAAGCACAACTTGCAATTGACCACCTTAAATACCTTTTCTCATGATTGGACACACCTGTCTATGAAGTTCAAGGCTTAATGAGCTAATCCAACCAATTTGGTGTTTCAAGTAATCAGTACTGAGCAGTTACATGCATTCAAATCAGCAAAATTACAAGGGTACCCAAATTTTTGCACAGCCAGTTTTTCACATTTGATTTAATTTCATACAACTAAATACTGCTTCACTAAAAATCTTTGTTCGGTAAACACCCCAGTACTCAGATGTTTGTAGGAAATGAAAGACATACCACTGTTATCTTTTTTGTTGAAAGTAGAGTAAATTATTATGCAGGCTGAGAGGGATTCTCAAACTTTTTCATATGACTGTATGTTTTATGTATGTACGTCCACACCATATGAAAACTTAATATAGCACCTTGTCAATCGGCTAATAACTTCCAGCATGGCAGGCATGATAGAGCAAACGTTAGCAGAGATATTCCTGACTTGTTGGCCAGTTCCCTGAGAGGTGACAACAGGTAGCCAATATGAACTGGCGAAAAACTAAAAAAGAGGACAGGATGAGCTCTTGGGCACAGCTGTGGAAAGTTAACTCACTTCACATTGGGTTCAAGTCCATGTCCTCCTCTCCCTATCTAATCTCATCTGCTGTGTGACACACCAGAATGCCATTTCAGGTGGTGAAAGTGATAGCAGAAGACATCTGCAACAGGATCAGCCCAAGTAAACTGCATTGCCCTGCAAAGCAGGTAGTTGCCTTTGCAGACGAGAGAGGCAAGTGGACTTCTTATCACTATACAAGACTGGCAGCTGAAGGTTGACCTGGTGAAGCAACTCAGTTTCTCAGATTTAATTATAGCACCAATGCCTAGGCCAGAAAAATGTCCTGAGGTCTGAAACAGCACGATAGCTGCTTCTGTTTGAATGGATAGCTGCTTCTGTTTGAATGGATGATTCATTGTGAATACCAGATGGAGGAGAATTATGAGATGAAGAGGGCCGGAACAAAGGAATTAAGAGGCAGGTGTGACAGTGTCTCCCAATAGATGTGGGCTTTGCAGGCAATCTCTCTCTAGAGGACCCTTAAGCTCCTTGGTATTACAGCATAATACAGGAGGAACGACATCACAAATATCAGAGAGGCTGAGGAGAGAGCTTCAAAATGGCTATGGACCAAGAGTGGGGATACGTGGCCATCACATGCCACTTTGTCTCAAGGTGGGTCCTGATCAAGCACAGCTGGGGTGTCATGGATTGGGGTACATGATTGCTGAAAGACGAAAAAACCCAAAATTCCCTATGACCCTTGGTACATTTACTGATAATGCAACCAAATGTGTGAAACAACTAAATATTATTAACTGATTAGAATTGTTAGATAAGGTTCATAATAGCCCATTTATTTACAACAGTAGGTTCATTTTACACTGTAGCTTTTTTAAATATTTAGTTTCAAATGTTATTGGAAAATTATTTTATTTACATAACATATAAGCAAAAAATGCAAGATACAATTTATTGAAACATAATACCTAATATCCAAGTTTGCAATATTCTGCACTTAGTCTTCCTTATATATGCTGTTTATTGAAAAAAAAATAGAACAAGCTTTTCAATTATTTGGTATCACTATGTTACAATTCTCTAAAAATCCTAAGCTACTGCACCTTATTTAGTCCTTATTGAAATGCTACAGTCCATTAAAACAATTTAACCTTGTAACACTGCATGTTCACATTACCTGTTTTTATTTCCTGTGGAGAATAAGATTAAAATCTGCATCCCACTGGGAGCAAATTGCATTTCTCAGGTAAATAATCTGTGTAAATCCATTGCCAATAGTGGGTACAGTTGATTAAAATTTGTATCATTCAGGTATGGATCAGCACTTTTTTAAAGCAAAATTTATACTGACTCTCTCTCCAGTTTTACTGCTGTTGTTATTTCAGGAACAATATTATAGTAAAACTACAAAGTGCCTTTATCTTACCAGGTGACCCAAATATATTTGTTTCATTTGATCTGTGCAACCTAAATATCTTAGACTTTAGGATGACAATTTTGCATAATGTGACAAATCTCTCTCCTTCTGGCTTTAAAGATTGTTTTAATAATACTTAGACTTAGAATCCAAGGCAGAATAAAGCTTCCACACATTCATGACTAAAAACAGCCACATGCAAAATCAAACCTAAATTTGTTTACACTACACTTAAATCATTAGATTAAACTAAGGCCATATCTTAATCATCACCCACTCCTAACCCACATTCCCTGCGATATAAAACACATTGGCGCAATTTTATTATAGTTATTTTTTAAATTAATTCAGTAAACATGATGAATTCTCCATAAATATATAAATCAACCAGCAAAAACATGAAAAAAACAAGTATTGATTCATTTTTATGTCACTGTGACATTGTCGTTCATGATGTTTCTGAAATCTGAAGTGAAAAATTGCTTCTTAAAGAAATGTAATGTTAATATTTTGTTTAATATCCACATATATTACAGTTTCTGCCAAGTGTTTTTCAATACAGAGCTTGTTTTTTCAAACTCTTCTCACAGTTGTCCATGGACCAAAGCCTGAATCACTTTTTTACTGTTTAGACTCAAAATGCATTCTGTGACTGTAGTTTTCAAAATTCTTCAATTCATTTCTCAGTCAAGCTTCAGTACCAGCAAAACTGTGTATTTTAACAGCCCTATTTACAAATATTGCATGCTCTGTTTCGAAACTGATAACACTACATTTAACATATTAAACAGCAACTGGCTAAGTCACAAATATAATTGAACACAGACAAAGTCCCAACAAAGTTTGCTGAGACAAATTGCTGGTTTAAGTTATGTAAATAGACCAAATACAGCTCATTCTTATCTCAGTTAAAAACCAGATGCTGAAGGATTCTCTATTCCATTATCATCAATGGAACATTTTTGGAATGATTCTGTTCAACATTAGCCCAACAAGAAATATAGAAAAATAATTTAGAAATACAGAAAAAAACAAATGGCTGTGTGATAGAAAAGAAGAGGGAAGAAAAGTTTGAATGTATGGTAGCATTTGCAATAGAGTTTTTTCTGATTAGGTAAGAGCTACCAAAATAGACTATGTCTGTATCTAGTTCAATGAAATCTCACTAAAAAAAGGGTAAGAATTTTCCAGTGAACTAACAAGTAGTTATTCATTTTAGGTTTGCATTGAAATGTGTCTGGTAAACATTAGAAGCACTGCGTAATTGTATTTTAGGACCCAATGACTACCTTCCTTAGTTGAAAGAGGAAAGATGTGCATTGCTGAGCAGGAAAGAATCATGGTGAACCTGTTCATTGCTGATAACGTAATCAGACTTTGAGAAATTCAGGTCAGACTGCTGGGAGACAACACTTTTTCAAAAAATGTCAGCCTTACAATAAAATTTGAACATTGACATAATATAGCATCAGAATAAAGCAGCTGAGCACTGTTCCTGAGATATTATTAGCGAGTTTACATGCACTTCAATAACCTTGTTAAATGCTCTGATTAAAAAAATCAGGTTATTGGCCTCTGAGAAACCTGGTTAACAGAGGTAAATTTTTCCATGAATAACTCAGTAATATGGCTATGTAAACTCATAGCCAGGTTACCGTTAAAGATTTTGTAGTCTGTGCGTGTCCATTGCACTCTCTCAGCCTGTGCATGTGTTGGCTTTGCACATACTTTCAGCATCCACAATATACATGTACAGAAGCAAATATTCAGGCAATCACATTATTTCTTCTCCTGGATGAAATAATCTGTCTCAATATTTTCGAAATCTCTAAATTTATGTTGATGAGCTGAAATATATAGTACTAAGCACAGCAACACAGTCATTAGAGCAGTGGGATAACACAGTAAAGGAACGTGCGTTACATGGTCCAATTACTTTTTAATTAAGGTAACGAGTAACCTAACGCATTTTTTTTTGAAGAAAAATACCTGCATTATTATTATTCCAGCAGGACTGGGAGAAAGGCAAAAACTACATGTATTGGTTCCTTTGCAGGACTCAATCACATAGCCCAGCAGAAAAGAATTTGCTGTATGCAATCTGGTAACAGAAACCTATAAATAAAGCATCGATTTGACTAAGTATATAAAGCACAAGAAAGTTATCACAGGCGATGTGCTTATTTTCATATTCACGGTGGGCGATGATGACATTTAACTCTTTTGTGCAGTTTAATGATATCAGAATGTTTTGCATAAGGAGAACTCCAGAAGATTACATGCACATGTAAACGAGGATTACTACGAAACCAGGTTTACGCGTTTTTCACCTTAATCAATTTACAGTATGGGTGTGCATGTATACTTACTAAGTGATCACATGAAGGAGCGTTGACAACAGGATATACAGTTAAGATGTCTATTCAAAATGGATGGTTTGGGACAAAACTTAGATCACTGTAGGACACAGCACTTCCTTATTGTTTTTGCTGTAGGTACACTGTAATGCTTTTACTGCAAAGCCGATTCTTTCTGATGTCCTTTTGAGAGTCAAGAAGCTGGAGGTCAATCGGAGTCCTTATGAAACCATTAATGTGAATGCGTCAGACTTCAGTTTATGAAAATTATGCTAGTAGTGTTAGAAGGTAAAATCACAGAGTGTCACTGTGGTTGTTCTGGATCAGAGATCTGGTGATATCACTATGTTTGTGGCTATGTCATGTAATGCATTTCTGTTATATGTGTCCCAAATCTGGCCATACAATGCAAAGCACCTCATTTCATTCCGCAATGAATTCCTAAGACATGTGCTTGAGGGAGGAAGGAAGGAGACAGATGAGGCCAAATATGTAGTTTGTAATGCTGTGGGACAATGTGACCTTTCATTATTTCCGTGTAGTCACAAACTGGTCTGCAACCCATCTAAGAATGGTTTCATTTTTTCTTCCGACTTATTCAGTGTTCTTCAACTCTATGTAAATCCCCTTCCTAATGGAGGAAGAAAGTGCATGATTATTGTCTGCATGATCAGAAGTCCATCCTGGAAGCAGTGGATGCTAGATATCTGGACATAACAACCAACGTCTGCCTGGCGTGGATGAAGTTTGCAAAGGGAGTCTTTGCCCAGTGTACAGCGAGAGCGGAGATGTGAGGCAGAGGAGAACATGAGGCCAAATGCCAGTAAAGTTCATAGACTTGAACCAACATTACTGTACCTGTGACTTACTGTATATGTATATTTTTTTTATTTTGGAACAAGTAGTCTAGTTTAAATTTTTTATTTGATTCTGTAAAGCTGAAAAGTACATCAATACTGCTGTGTTACTGTGTTGGCCTTTTTGTCACTTTGCCTTTGATCTTTTCTGTTGAATGTACAATGGCATTACAGTGTATAAACCATCCATCCATCCATTTTCCAACCCGCTGAATCCAAACACAGGGTCACGGGGATCTGCTGGAGCCAATTCCAGCTGAATCCATGTAACATTCTGTAAATTTGGTTGTTTACACAATAAATAAAAACCTACAGTTACAATACAATTTAAATTAAAAAGAACAACATTAATTGCTATGAGGCTATAAACCATCTACTATAATGCCACCTTTGTTTAGTGCTTTGCAGATTATTGCGCTACGACAAAGATAGACTATTGAAAAAAGTGCTGGTGTTTTGATATGGATTATTTTATTTTATGACACTTTTGCAGTGTTTTGATATGTTTACTGTATTTTGGACATGTACAACATTGTGTGAAGTCTTGTGAAAAAGAGAACTGTAAGAGAGAAGATAATTGTAAGAAATTGTAAAAATAATTAAAAATAAAAAGCAAGGTGAGTCATTTTCCCACTTTCTTTATTTTTGCTACTTTTCAGGTCCTAGTCAGTTAACTCATATTCATTGCAATCTTAATCCATTATTTGATACTAAGTTGTTTTTTTAAATCGTATCATGCTCTATACATTTAATAGATTCATAGGAAACCAGTAATTCCAAAGCTTCCTGCTAATCTAAAGAAAAATTTAATATACCCCTGCAGTAGGAGAAATTAATGACACTTTTATGTTGTAATGGGCTGCTTTAGACATACTGGGTCAAACACTGCATTGCATTGGCTTACAAGAGTTACATTATAGTTATAGCAGCAATTCCTTGAAAATTATTTACACCATGCTGATTAACATATGCATTTCCCAGTTGCACAGATCTTGAATGAATACGTTCAGGCCATTATTCTGTGCAGAGTGAAGATTTGTTTTGCCTTTCATAAAGCTACAACTCTATCTAAATAGAGCAAAGGAGATGCAGTAAGTAATGTGTATGTGTTAATTATGGTTCAAACATAATTTAGCAGTAATTGTCTAAAAGTAATCTTGTGTTGTGCTGTTTAGAAAGGTACAGTGTATATCTTTAACCTTTTCTAATCTGTTTTACTGTAACTGCACTGAATACTGAATAGTGGTTGGAGTTTGTATATTCACTTTGCAGTATTTAATTTATATTTTCCTAAATGTAATTTAGTAATTTGAAAATTATCCAGTAACCAGTAAGCTTTACCAAAATGTTCAATATAAACTGTCGGTAGAAAGTGTGGGTAATTAAAAAGCCATTTATCATGAAAGCTTTCTCGGAGAATCTATTTAGTTTTGCAGTCAAAGAAAACAAGCCTACAAGAAAGCAGATAGTATGGTGACAATTTTCTGAAAGGTTAATCTGATACTGTGATACAAAAACAGCATGAACTATCTAAAACAGTCTAAATCCAATTCTGCCTAGTCCTTTCTTAGCATCATAACACAGGGAGTAAAAAGGTTTGAATAGCAGAGTGACTGAACTGAATTACTTCAAATCTGATTAAAGCAATGCTTGTTTGATCTCCCAGTAAAGTGATATGCATCTGAGTTCCTCTTATGTTTAGAGGTCAGCAGCAACATACTGGCTCAGTATTAGATTTATAAGGAATTGCAGGAGTGAACCAGCTTTCTAATAAAAACTCTCATTAATTAGTAATTTTACAGGTTGTTTTTTTTATTAGAAGGTCCAAACACTTTGCTTACTTATGTTAATATAATAAATAGATATACATTAGATATACATTGTAAAAGTTAATATTTCATTGAATTATACATGGATATGCCAGTATACGTTTCTAGGAGCTAAAATGTATTTTGTCTTACATGTATGTGAGTGGCATTCTGATTCAGTTTGAAAATGTGTTGTATTGTTAAATGATCTGTGATTTTTTTGTAAAATAAATAAATCTGCGGTGGGCTGGTGCCCTGCCCGGGGTTTGTTTCCTGCCTTGCGCCCTGTGTTGGCTGGGATTGGCTCCAGCAGACTCCCGTGACCCTGTAGTTAACGGGTTGGATAATGGATGGATGGATGGATAAATAAATAAATATATAATAATAATTCATTACATTTATATAGCGCTTTTCTCAGTACTCAAAGCGCTATCCATATGTATATATATATATATATATATATATATATATATATATATATATATATATATATATATATATATATATATACAGTGGTGTGAAAAACTATTTGCCCCCTTCCTGATTTCTTATTCTTTTGCATGTTTGTCACACAAAATGTTTCTGATCATCAAACACATTTAACCATTAGTCAAATATAACACAAGTAAACACAAAATGCAGTTTGTAAATGGTGGTTTTTATTATTTAGGGAGAAAAAAAAATCCAAACCTACATGGCCCTGTGTGAAAAAGTAATTGCCCCCTGAACCTAATAACTGGTTGGGCCACCCTAAGCAGCAATAACTGCAATCAAGCGTTTGCGATAACTTGCAATGAGTCTTTTACAGCGCTCTGGAGGAATTTTGGCCCACTCATCTTTTCAAAATTGTTGTAATTCAGCTTTATTTGAGGGTTTTCTAGCATGAACCGCCTTTTTAAGGTCATGCCATAGCATCTCAATTGGATTCAGGTCAGGACTTTGACTAGGCCACTCCAAAGTCTTCATTTTGTTTTTCTTCAGCCATTCAGAGGTGGATTTGCTGGTGTGTTTTGGGTCATTGTCCTGTTGCAGCACCCAAGATCGCTTCAGCTTGAGTTGACGAACAGATGGCCAGACATTCTCCTTCAGGATTTTTTGGCTATCACAGCAAGCCTTCCAGGTCCTGAAGCAGCAAAGCAACCCCAGACCATCACACTACCACCACCATATTTTACTGTTGGTATGATGTTCTTTTTCTGAAATGCTGTGTTCCTTTTACGCCAGATGTAACGGGACATTTGCCTTCCAAAAAGTTCAACTTTTGACTCATCAGTCCACAAGGTATTTTCCCAAAAGTCTTGGCAATCATTGAGATGTTTCTTAGCAAAATTGAGACGAGCCCTAATGTTCTTTTTGCTTAACAGTGGTTTGCGTCTTGGAAATCTGCCATGCAGGCCGTTTTTGCCCAGTCTCTTTCTTATGGTGGAGTCGTGAACACTGACCTTAATTGAGGCAAGTGAGGCCTGCAGTTCTTTAGACGTTGTCCTGGGGTCTTTTGTGACCACTCGGATGAGTCGTCTCTGCGCTCTTGGGGTAATTTTGGTTGGCCGGCCACTCCTGGGAAGGTTCACCACTGTTCCATGTTTTTGCCATTTGTGGATAATGGCTCTCACTGTGGTTCGCTGGAGTCCCAAAGCTTTAGAAATGGCTTTATAACCTTTACCAGACTGATAGATCTCAATTACTTCTGTTCTCATTTGTTCCTGAATTTCTTTGGATCTTGGCATGATGTCTAGCTTTTGAGGTGCTTTTGGTCTACTTCTCTGTGTCAGGCAGCTCCTATTTAAGTGATTTCTTGATTGAAACAGGTGTGGCAGTAATCAGGCCTGGGGGTGGCTACGGAAATTGAACTCAGGTGTGATACACCACAGTTAGGTTATTTTTTAACAAGGGGGCAATTACTTTTTCACACAGGGCCATGTAGGTTTGGATTTTTTTTCTCCCTAAATAATAAACACCATCATTTAAAAACTGCATTTTGTGTTTACTTGTGTTATATTTGACTAATGGTTAAATGTGTTTGATGATCAGAAACATTTTGTGTGACAAACATGCAAAAGAATAAGAAATCAGGAAGGGGGCAAATAGTTTTTCACACCACTGTATAGTATGTGTCAACTAACTAAAAGACATTTTCTAGTACCTGTAACATCATCAAACTAACTTAAAGCATTGCCTTAGTATTTAATTGATACAAATCAAACGAACAAATAAATGCAAACTAGTGAAATAGAATGATTAAAATCAAAATACAGAAAATATGAGTTAGTAACAACCAGAAAGTCATTGTGTTGATCTGAAAAGACCTTTGACTTCCAGAAAAATATACAAATAAGAAAAGTCAGTTGTTTTTTTTATTTTATCAATTCTTATTTTTTTTAGAATTCATATAATCTCTCTCTATATATATGTATACAAACACACACACTACTATACTATATATATATGTGTATATATATATATATAAAGTATAGTATATAATGTGTATATATATATATATATATATAGTAAAAAGAACAGCCACACACAAAAAGGTTTGGGGCATCCACCTACAGTATATATTTTCCCTGGCTGCAAATGGGTTTTGATAGCGCACTCATGTGCATTGTTTTGAGTCCTGAATTGAACTGATGTGATGATGAAATGATGGCAGCTTTAAAAGCCAAAACCGGAAGTGAAATAGTCCATAGTCAGAACCGGAAGTGATGTCACCCATGACCTCGGAACTGGAAGTGATATCATTGGTGGTATTGGTGGACTCCGATGTAGAACTTTCAACCTTATCTGAGTTCACCTCTGCTATAGCACATTTTTATTTGAAAACAGAAGTGTCAGAAATGAATAATAAAAAAAAATGCTAACCTCTACGAGCACCATACATTTTTCACAAATTGTTACAGAGTCAAATCAAATGTATGTTTTTATTGTATAATAGTAACAATAATAGCAGTTTACTGCCCAAAATGGTCCATCCAGGAAAGGCTCTGAAATGTTTACCGGATGGGAGAAGTTCAAATAGATTGTGCGCATGGCTGGCGCAGCGTGTGTTATAAATGTTTTCCAGGGCTAGAAGCTGTATCCCGATAATCCTCTGCGCTCTCAATACAAGCCACTGTAGAGCTTTCCAATCAGCTGCTGCAGAGCTGTGATTCCACATTCAGAAGCAGTGGGTTAAAATACTCTGAGAGGTGCACTGAAAGTAACAACGCTAAAGCAGCTATAGTAGTTGGAATAGTTTGGCCATTCCATGCACCATTATATTGTTACAGAATGATTACAATCCATCCATCCATTTTCCAACCCACCGAATCCGAACACAGGGTCTGCTGGAGCCAATCCCAGCCAACACAGGGCAGGAACCAATCCCGGGCAGGGTGCCAACCCACCGCAGGACACACACATACACACCCACACACCAAGCACACACTAGGGCCAATTTAGAATCGCCAATCCACCTAACCTGCATGTCTTTGGACTGTGGGAGGAAACCCACGCAGACACGGGGAGAACATGCAAACTCCACACATGGAGGACCCGGGAAGCGAACCCAGGTCCCCAGGTCTCCCAACTGCGAGGCAGCAGCGCTACCCACTGTGCCACCGTGCTGCCCATGATTACAATCAAGTGAATTAAATTTGTGAACAATATGTAATTAATTTTAGTGTATTTGATAAATCCTGCATCATTGATGCAAATATAAAAAAGAAAGGTTAAAGAACACAGAAACAGTAGTAATACTACCAGCAGAAATGTGCGTACACAAGGAAGGGGGCTACCGTGAAAATGTGCATAGCTTTACACCAACTTTAGTTTTTATACATCTCAAGGTGTGCGAGGAATCAGGCAAACACAACATTTTTGTGTGTATGCACCATTTATACATGAGGCCCCAGGTGATCATCAACATTGAATTTAGCAGTTCCCAACAATGACGTAAATAATCCATTCCTGCCAAGAAGTGTTAGGATTTGATGCCAAACCAACGTGACATATGGTAGGTTGGAAATATGTCTAATAAGGCGCTATATAGCGCCCGACCTTGCACAAACTGACGCAGAGGCATGTGCTAAAATCAGAGTTTTTAATTTTTTCTTCAGCCGTGGAACACATCTTCCCCGTGTCCCACAGGCCCAACACAGTCCCAAGGCACTTAAACACAGCACAAACAAACCTTCCTCTGGCACCACCACTCCTCCCAGGCAACTTCGTCCTCTTCCTGCCGATTCTGTTTCCTGAGTGGTGGATGCTGGCCCTTTTTATAGCCCACCCGGAAGTGCTCCAGGTGCTTGATCACCTGTGGCTATTTGTAGAGATGTCCAGGTGGGCTCCGGGATCCACGCAGCATGCCCTGATGGCCATCCCAGATCCCCACAGGGTTGTGGAGAACTCCAACTCCCATGAAACCCTGCGGGAAACTGAGGCACCATTGTCAGCCAGGGAGGCTGCCACCAAGCGTCCCGGGGGAGGTAGTGAGACGCTCCCCCGGAACATATGTAGAAGGGGCGTCCCGGCTGGGCATGGGACCCGGCTACCCGCCACACATGCCTAAAGTCAATTATGGCTCTCCCGTCATAACTCAAAGTCAGTTGTCATTTACTATAATTGGTTGATTTCCAAAGTACCTGCATTCCTGGCAGCAGACTGATATGCACAGGCAGACAGGTGGCGAAACAGCAAAGTACAAGCACCCTAACAAGATGAACAAGAAAAGTAATGATATGTAACTGTCAGGGTATTTCAGTTTTAAACGAGAATGCCCTGATCATTCTGATAATTACATGTTCACTTAAAGGGTCTGTAGTATTTCTTTGAGGGGTAAAAAGTATTTAATAATACAGCAAAAGTAATGAAATTAAAAACTGTGATGCCCGGGTTGCCCATCTTTCACTCACACTTTGATAGTCATGATTGCTACAACAATGAGGACACACAACAAGATTGATGCAAGTGCTTTGTGCTTTTTATTTCAGATCAATCAAAGTGCAAACAGTTGAGAGCAAAGTCCTCCCAATAAATAAACAAATAATCCATGATAAAGGCATATGCTCGTAGTGGGAGATCAAATCAATCTTTTAATAAATAAATAAATCCACCAAGGGTTAAACTCAAGAATAAAATCCCAGAGATAAAGTTGTTACATTCACTCAATCCTTCTGTGAGCCTCAATGCTAGTCTCTCTCTCTTTCTCTCTCTGTCCTGCCTCCCAGCAAGCACAGTCCCCACTCCAACTCTCTTCCAAACTACCTCAATAAGTCACTTTTGGGATGCTCAAAGCTGGTTCCTGTTATCCTGCCATCTGCTTTTGATCCAGCAGTGGGAGCAAACTGCATGTGGAGCATTGTTCCTCTTGGACTCTCGTGAGGCCACCTGAAAACCTTTCCACTTGTCCATTGCAATGGCTCACAACCTGATCCACTGTCTGCTGTTTCACGGAATTTCTCTCGCAATTAGCCAAATTACCCATTAAACACCCCAAGGATGTGTGGCTTTGCAGCAGCACCTATCCACACAGACCAAGCTTGAGTGCACTGTTTTTATATTAAATATAAAACACTACACATATATAGAAAATTTCACATATAGCATACCTACAGTACTTTATAACTACAGTATATTGTACTTGTACCATTATCTGTCTTATGGAGTTCTTTGCGCACTTACCCACCAATCTAAGCATCAGAAACACTCCTATCTCTCACCTTCTAAATCTCTCTTCCTCTCCTTCTATCACCCGTAAATGCTCTTCCTTCTTCAGCATCAAGCTGTTGTCAATCTTTATCCTTCCAATTTCAAACTCAATTACTATGCTACTTCTGAGAACACCCCCAGATCATTAGGGGTAAGGATTTGCTTCTGAAACATCTGGCACCATCCACCTAGAACCCCTTGTGTCCCTGTAGTCCTGGACCCAAGTTCATCCTTGAAGGAGCAGGTACCCCCAAGACTCCTGTTCATCATAACAGGTAGCTGAAAAATATTTATTATGTGCAGTGGATCCCTGCCACCATTTAACATACTGGAGAAACTCTTGCTCTGTTTGTCTATGTCATCCAGCATACGTTTATTTCCAGTTACTACCACTACTACCCCAGCATGCTTATGACATGGCTGTTTCTGTGTCTATGCCAAAAATATCCATTTTGGTGTCAGGATCATGTCAGACACTGTTCCTGTGATACTGTGTCACCTCTTGGGTGCAGTACTGCTCATGACCCTTTAAAATAAGAAAGGTTGATCATTAGAGACTTATGATGAAAATAAGTTCTAAATGCAGTGTGTATGTGGTTGCAAAATTGGATTAAGCACATGAAGCACACATGTGATCTACAGAACCTTTTCTAAATTATATGATGTAAAAAGTGGGGTCCCATAGGGATTAGTGTTGGAGTTGCTATTAAAAAACAAACAGGCTAAGACTGCAGATGACATAAATTTAGGTTAAATGACAGCTTTCCTAGAATTTGAACATATTTGTACACCTGTACATAATTCAGAGTTGTGCAGATATGTGGCTGATGAATTTAATGTGTATGAACAAAGCATTTTACACACAGGAAGTAAAAGTATATGGTAATGGAATGCTTATACAAGAGGGTCTGAAGCTTGAAAGTACATCACATAAGAAGCATTTTTGAACCATAATGAATTTGTCACTGTTTACATCCAGAATGCACAGAAGCAGTTAAAAAGTGTTCTGTCCTAAGTACAAGCCAAGGGATGTTATGCTAAAGTTATACAAAGCATTTATGAGGCCTTATCTGGAATATTATTGCCAGATGAAGTTCAGAGAATAGCTACTAAACTGATTATGGAACTGCTGTGTATGAGTTGCAAGGAAAGACTGAAAGAGTTAAATGTCTTCACTGGAAGCATTATGAGATTAAGACAATATGACAGAGGAGTTTATAATTATGCAGGGAATAAAAATGATTTACACCAGGAGGTTCTTTAAAATACATTTTTCAAGAACACATGAGCACAAACTAAAGATGGTTAAGTGTAAACTTAACGTGTGGCACAGACGACACAGATTGGCTGCCACCCCAACTGGGATGGATTGTTCCTTAGCTGACTGGAAAGACTTTACAATGGATGGATGGGGGGAGGCAGGTTCCAGAGGGCATATGTTTCCTTTGTGTGTTAGGTGGTGCATCCCTTTGAGGATCTCCCATGTGCACACCTGTATGGTTGTTTGACAGTTAAAGTTCCAATGGGTGGCCTTGCTGGGTTTCAAGGTGAGCTACGGGAAGGAGCATTCCTCTTTTTAGAGAAGTTTGTCATAGCACTAGAAGTACTACTGGGTCTGGAATAAAGGAAGCCATTCTGTCTCACCCAGGTAAGTTGGAGTTGAGTGGGAAGGATGGACAAAGAGTTATATTGTTTGCAGTTGTGAATTGCTTGGAGAAGAAGCCTGTGTAAAGGCATTTCTTCAAAATAACAGTTGAATGCAAGACTTGTCTGTGCAATTGTATCTGGTGTTTGGAGTGCTATTACGCCCCCTACAGGTTACAGCTGTCGTAGACAAGACTCAGGTTTCATGTTTTCATTATTTGTTAGAATTCCAGTAATTTTTTTTATAATTGCAAATCAAATATATTGTATATACATTGAAAATGCTCATTAATATTCTGAAAGTAGTAAATATAAAGCTGAACAATATAAAAATAATATCAACCAACATGCAACCAGGTCCATTTATGACAAAAAAGACATATTGATACAAATGCACTATGTAAGTCATTTTTCTCTTGCTGAAATAGAATGCAACAACACTATTTCAAAATTCTCATGTTATCTGGTGCCATCATGTCTTATCATTTTACAAGTTCTAGAGAAAACAATAATTTTTAAATATTTGCAGTATTTTTTCCATCAATTCATTGGTTATATTCCTTTAAAAATGTGATGCTTGTTGTACCTTCCAGCGAAAAATGTTATTCTTGTCAGATCCTCAAGCATAATCATAATCTTCTTGCCAAAATAAAAGGTTTCTTGTTAGTAGAGTGACCAGAGATCTTGTTGTCAGGTGGAAGATAGCTGACCTTTGTCTGCTTGCTTGCATATGCATCACACATGAAGCTTTATGCATTGCATTCACAAATAAAGAATGGCTACCAAAACAGTAACCTTTGATTAATAAATTTTAGTAAATTTCATAATCATTAAGCAGAAAGGAACTGGGGAAACAGTGCTATTTATTGTCAAGTACTGCTGTTTCTTAATACATTTATATATAATGTATTACAGTTTATAAATAATTATTTCTGTATCCACCTAATTTCTTATCCAGCCTTTAAGTCAGTTTTAAGATTCTAATGAAGTGTTTTATTTTTATTTAGAGTGACGCAGTGGAGAACAACATTACTATTGTTGATTTTGCGCAAAAGAGTGGCATAAAATGAATTTATAAATGACAAAAGACAAATTACAGCAGAAAAAAAGAAGTCTCTAATGGATATTGTGGCAAAAGCCAGTGGATAATCTGAAAACATATGCTATGGTCAGATGACCTGGGAGGAGGAAAAAAAAACAACTCCAGTCTGCACAGATGTTCAAGAAAATAAACCTCTGGAGGATCCCAAGGCCAAAAGAACATTCAGCCTGCCTGGACAGTTTGCATCTTTACTTACTCCACATATTTGTGTGGGTTTCCTTCCACATCCCAAACAAAGGTGTGTTAAGATATTTCACAACACATAACTAGCCTGGTGTGAGGGTGAAGGTGAGTGTGTGAATGTTTTCCCTCTGCTGGACTGGCACCATGTGCATGATTAGTTCCTGATTATGCCCAATGCTTCATAAGGCCACAAAATTAAATTAGGTGGGTAGAAGAAGTCCAGGTGTGAAGCAAAAACTATAAAAAACCTTGATCAAACATACATTAGTGAATATACCTATACAGGCAGTTTGCTGTAGTGGTGGAAGCACAAGTCTTTAAATCATAAAATTGACAAATTAATTCTGTTTGTGTGATCCTGAGGAAGTCACCTAACATGTCTATGTTACAACTTGTCACACACGCATGTTTAGGAGACAACTAAAGGGCCTGAGTATATGTAATTCCACGCCGGACCAGGGGGTGGCGAAGTGCACTAATTCTCCCTCTTGATCTTTTGCAGACCATTCTAGGGAAATCCCGCCCGGCTCTGGGGCAGTCAACGACGTCACTTCCGGTTCCGCTCCTGATGACATCACTTCCCCTAATGGCCTTTAAAGCTGCCATCTTGTGGATAATAAGGCAGTTCTGTTTTGGACTTGAGTGTGTAAACTTGGCAATGTTTTTGCAACTGTTTTTCAGCCGGGAAAAATTATACGGGTGGCTGCCCCAAACCTTCACAATGTCTAATGGTCATTCTTCTTACAGTGGTGTAGTCAGCAGGATGATAAAAGCCCAGAAGAGAACGGGACCGGACCTGAATCATGACCAGGTGGGAGAGTACCAGGGCCGATCTTCCGGGTGGGGGTTTCGTCCCGGATTTCGGAAAGAACCGGTGCAGACTCTGCTCCCTTTGTCTAATTCCGGGCCATGTAGATTAAATAGGGAGAGTGTTGATGAGACACACCGACGTGGGCTGGTCTCTAAGGGGGAAGCAAAGGGGACTTACAGTATTATATTCTCTTGGAGGAGAGAGCTGTCAACCCCGCAGAGGCCAAGGCCTCAGAGCAAAATGGGGATTCCCCAGACCAGCAGGTGAAGAGATTACAGGCATGGAAGCTAGACCCTGAGAGGTCTACCCAAGAGGCGGAATGTAAATGAAGAAAGGGGACTGGGTTGTGTGCGCTTTCAAACCTCTTGTCAATGACTCATACGGGAGAGGTAATTGTAAATGGATTTAAAGTGGAAGCTCTCTTTGATTCCAGCAGCAATATTTCCATTGTTGATCGCTGGTACATACTACCGCGACAGTGGCTAAAACTAAAGACCAGTATAACCTGTGTGTACAGAGATATCTGATTCTATAAATCCGCTTGATGTTTCATCAGCCAGGGAGGATCAGTTAAAAGAATCACTGTAGCGGTCCTCCCAAATCCACCTTTTGCTGTGATTCTCGGGCGGGACTGGTCTAATAATAAAAGCAGAGACCTCTCCTAAACTTAATTTAGGCCTAGTAACAGACGAGAATCTTCCATCACAGGTTGTCTCCACACCGTGTACTCAGCCGGCAGAGAGAGATGTGGGAGGCCAAGAGGAGGATGGGGAGCTGCCCGGGCCATCGTAGACTGTTAAGTCATCTGTCCGCGTCTCGGTGGAGCGGGATGACTCCCCTCCCCTTGAGGTTAGACCCTCTCTCAGATTTAAGCTTTCAATTTTGACAAACACTGCCCTTGTTTAAAAGGGAACAATGGAATGATGATTCCCTTAAATATGCAAAGAATGCACTGGTTCTTGTCAACAGCCAAAGCACCCATCTGCCCATGCCACAGGGGCCTCACTTTCTCATAGAAAATGATTTATTATATCGGGTCAGGTGGCAGGTTTGTGAATTAGCACATGCCCACCTCCTAGGAGGCCACCTGGGCACAGCAAAAATATTACAGCATATCAAGCTCCGATTTTATTGACTGGGAATTAATGAGGAGGTTCGCCTCTTCTGTATCTCTTGTCCGGAGTGTCAGCTGCAGCAAATTCCTAGGAGGGACCGTGCTCCTCTTGTTCCCCTTCCCTTGATTGATGTCCCATTCGAAAGAATAGGGGTCGATATAATGGGACCCCTGGAACCCTCGGCCCGAGGACATAAATATATATTAGTCCTCGTGGATTATGCGACCCGATATCCAGAAGCTGTTCCATTGCACTCAGCTAATTCGAAAGTCATCGCACGGGAACTAGTAGGGGTCTTTGCGCGAGTTGGCATTCCTAAAGAAGTTCTTACGGACCAAAGGATGCTGTTTACCTCGGAGACGTTCAGGGAAACGGCTAAGTTACTTAAAATAAAGCACTTAAAGACCGCGGTGTATCATCCTCAAACAGACGGTCTATTGGAGAGGTTTAATCAAACTCTCAAACTCTCAAACAGATGCTTCACAAGGTGGTCAGAGGGGACAGGAGGAATTGGGATCAACTCCTCCCCCTCATACTCTTTGCCTACAAGGAAGTCCCACAAGCCTTGACGGGGTTCTCACCCTTTGAATTATTATATGGATGACAACCCCGGGGCATGTTGGACATTTTAAAAGAAGGTTGGGAAGAAGAGGCTCTTCCCTCGACTAATATTTTGGAGTATATCACGCAGTTATGTGATAGATTTGAAAAAATTCGACCCATATTAAAAAGTCACATGGAGGAGGCGCAAGCAGCACAGGCCGCTATTATGACCATGGCATGACGCTTTGGGAATTCCAACCGGGGGATCAGGTCATGGTGTTGGTTCCCACCTCTCACTCTAAACTACTTGCCCATTGGCAAGGACCGTACGAAGTTAGGGAGAGGAAAGGGCTTGTCGACTATTTGGTGAAACAGCCCAATCGTTAACCGAGCAAGCAGGGTATATCATGTGAACTTGCTGAAACCGTGGAAGGAAAGGGACCCTAATCCCTCCTCCGGCCAGCCCCGCTCATTCTTTGCTCAGACCAACACACTTAACTTCAGCTCTAACTTGAATACCCAACAGAGGCGAGAGCTCGAAGCAGTTATCTCGTCCGTCCCAGAGATGGTAGACGAAAACCCCGAAAGGACCTCTCTGATTGCCCACGATATTGTGACTGAACCTGGGGTCATAATCCGAGAATGCCCCTATCATCTTCCCGAGGCAAAGAAGGCTGAAGTGGAACTGGAAATCAAGTGCATGCTGGACCTAGGTGTCATAGAGTAAAGTTATAGTCCCTGGTCCAGCCCAATAGTCTTGGTTTCTAAACCCAACCGAAGTTGGAGGTTTTGCAATGACTTCCATTGACTTAATCAGGTCTCACAGTTTGATGATTATCCTATGCCTTGAGTGGACAACCTCCTTGAGAGGCATGGACAGGCAGAATATCTGACCACACTTGACATGACCAAGGGATACTGGCAGGTTCCTTTAACGGACTCCGCAAAAGTTAAAACCGCATTTAGCACCCCTAGTGGGCACTGGCAGTATCGTTTTCTTCCATTCAAGTTACATGGGGCTCCTGCGACTTTCCAGCGTCTGGTGGACAAAGTGCTCCACCCCCATAACACGTATAGTGCTGCCTACCTGGATGACGTCGTCATCTATTCCAGCACCTGGAAGGAACACTTACAACACTTTCGAGCGGTATTACGGATGCTGGGTGAAGCCGGTCTTCGAATTAATCCAAAGAAATGTTTCTTTGGGTTGAAAGAAGCCAAATATTTGGGTTACTTGGTGGGTCGTGGTACTGTGAAGCCACAGTGCTCTAAAATAGGTGCCATTTTGAAATGGCCACATCTGCGAATCAAGCGGCAGGTCCAAGCATTTCTCGGTTTAGCCGGGTACTATGCTTTTTGGAGAGAGCTGTGCCCTTGAGTGATTTAAAAAAGAAGAGGGCTCCCAACAGTGTGGTATGGAACGATATGACGGAAGCTGCATTCAGTGACTTAAAAAAGGTCCTGACGTCGGCACCTGTTTTGAAGGCACCTGACTTTTTGGTTCCTTTTATCCTCCAGACGGACGCTTTGGACACAGGCCTAGGAGCAATGTTGAGCCAAAGTGTCAATGGTGCTGAACACCCTGTCATGTTCCTGAGTCGGAAACTGCTGGATCGGGAGACCAGGTATGCAGTGGTAGAAAGTGGGCGATTACACAGTTGAGGTACTACCTCCTGGGTCGGGAGTTTACACTTGCACCTTTACAGTGGATGGCCCTGCATACGGAGTCTAACCCTCATGTCACTAGGTGGTTCCTTGATCTGCAACCTTATAAGTTCTCGCTCGTTCATCGGAACGGTTCTCTCCACACCAATGCCGATGCCCTTTCCTGCATTCACAACCTCTTGGTGCAGGATGCCTGACCTGACGGGTCTGGGCTGAGTGGGGGGGGGGGGGCCCGGTCACACACGCGTGTTTAGGAGACAACTAAAGGGCTTGAGTACATGTAATTCGACGCCGGACCAGGGGGTGGCAAAATGCACTAATTCTCCCTCTCAATCTTTTGCAGACCATTCTAGGGAAATCCCGCCCGGCTCTGGGGCAGCCAACGACGTCACTTCCAGTTCCGGTCCTGATGACATCACTTCCCCTTCTGGCCTTTAAAGCTGCCATCTTGTGGATAATAAGGTATTTCTGTTTTGGACTTCAGTGTGTAAACTTGGCAATGCTTTTGCAGCTGTTTTGCAGTCGAGAAAAATGATATGGGTGGCTGTCCCACCCGTGCAATGTCTAATGGTCATTCTGGTGAAACAACAAACAAAAGGGGCTTCAGCCAGGAGATCCTCATTTAATGCCATTTCCTTTTAAAAAGGTGTTGTAATTATACATAACTGTAGTTTTGGCAGTCTCCCATGGAGAAGATGGTCATTATATCAGCATCTCACTTGGGTTGCATTGGTCAAATGATGCCCTAGATCAGGGGTCCCCAACCCCCAGTCCGTGGCCCACTACCGAGCCGCAGCCGTCTGACAGCCGGGCTGTGAGAGAACTGCTGGCAACGGAGACTCACTCAGACTTTTCAGAATGCTTGGCGGGCGGGGCTTTGCAGAGGTGCAGAGAGAGGAGAGAGACTGAGGTGAAAGAGTATTACAACAAAGTATTTTTCCCCATATTACACGAGTCTATAGAAATCGCGTTACTACGAAGTACATTCAGCAGATGCTTTCATTACAATGAAGTGACCTTGAAATGCTTGAATGAATCATCCACAGAGCAGTTAGATCTGTGGTTGCAGCTCAGTTGTGCACATTTGCACAACGATCCCCAAACAGAAACATTGTAAAAAAAATCTCTTTCTTTGAACTTTCCTCGTACTGTTTTTTTTTTTTTTGCTGTTTTTGTTTTCTGTGGTTTTCAGTGATACCTTTTGCTTATTGCTTGTCAACATTTGAAAAACATCCATTGGAATTTAACTCATTGTCACCCTCCTATAGAAACGGCAGACATGAAAAAAAGATAGCAGTGTTAATGTTTGTGATGTGCAATCTGTTGGAATGGCAAATGCAAAGCATATGTCTTTGTTATATGCAAAAAAAGAAGAAAAATCTTGGGTTGCAAACGTTTGTGAACTGCTTAATAACTTAATAATAATAGAAATGTTATGTAAATTGTGTATAAAACTGCCCCCCCCCCCCGCCCCCCGACTGGTCCGTGGAAAATTTTGCATCTAATAAAGTGGTCCTTGCTGTCAAAAAGGTTGGGGACCACTGCCCTAGATAATGAGCTCCAGTTTCCAACCAGAAGGTCGTGGATTATGCCAAAAATGAGGTCATTCTTTTTCTGGCCACTATTTTCCTCTCTAGATAACTTATGTAAGAGTCTCACCATATTTACATGTGCAAAAATGTATGCAAACTTTTATCTGTATCTTTATCTTGCAAGTTGTTCTGGAAAAAGGCATCAGTCAAATACACAATAATCATATTTAATGATGAGTGAAGCAACTGAGTTTTTTGAATACAGTTTTGCAAAATTCAATAAAAATTGGTTTATTGGAGGTTTTAAAAGATTTTTGGAGTGGAAAGCAGGAATATTCCATACCCTTAGAATTATTCTGTAGCCAAAACCACCACTCCCTTTCATCAGCTACTCTTCGATGCCAACTTGATCTTCCACCAATCTTTCCATGTGGGTCCCTGCACTCTCATCTACCTTGTGCACTGCCTGTAAGTACATTGATGCTTCAGGATCCACCTCATCCTGCTTATTTGGAAATAGAAATAACTCTATCTGTGCTCCCTTTCCCCAATTCCATTAGCCATTCCAAGCCAGGATCCTTCCAGAGACTCACCACCAGCCAGATACCCAAGCCAATGGACTTAAATAGAGGAGAAGCACCACCAACATTTCAAGTTAGCACAGTGACCTGCTTGCAGGTAGGCACTACTTAGCCATGACCCCCTTTACATGCTCTGCTCTAGAATAAATTATGCTAGAATTCTGCACATGGAGAAAAACATTGCAGATAAAATAAAAAATAAAAAATATGTGTTAATGCTTGTTTTTGTCACCTGTGGCAAAAACACCATATGTTTTGTGATTTATTTTACAAAGCAAAACTGTAGGTTACTTTAAACTTTGACTGTGAATTTAATTTTGTAATATATATATAATATAATATAAACCCTGCATGACATGAATAGAAATCATACAAAAACTGTAAATAAGAATGCTCTCTTCCTAATTTAAAATATGTACTTTTTGTCTGTTCTCTCCTTTTTAAGCAAACATTATCACTGATAGAAACTGTTATATTTTCAGAATGTCATCTTTTCATACCTAATGAAATACAGGAACTTGTCCTTAAAAAGAAATATGTTTCCATTTTTATTTATGCCTGTAGTAACTGATTTCAAAATTAAAATTTAATGTAAATCCCTAGATGTCTATGCTTCCTTTCTGAATAAGTCACTGTTTTAGTAATGTTCTACTTGTTTTTGTAAATGATACCATGGATAAAGTCTATATAATTTAAAAGGTTTCTGGAATAATGGAAATTTATTATAATAATAATAATCAGTTTGTGTAAAAACATTTCCATTTAATGTATAATTTTAGCAGTAAATTATTGCACCATTAAAATATTCATATAAAACACAATTTACTACCCAAGGTTATTAGTTTCTAACAAAACACATACATTTATCTTTAATTACTCCAAGCCTGTCATGGCCATTTTTGACAATGAAGTGATTTGTGATGGGTCTCTCCTTGATGTTCTTTTTAGGAAGAGCTGAGCGATTGTCTAATGACTCAGTCATAATTTAGTCATATTTTCTAAGACATTCTTGAGCAGTGATGCTTCAAAAGCCTGTTTAGATTATCACTTAATTAAACAGAAATGTCTCTTGAGAGGGGCTGCAACATAGACCGCACTGATCTGTGGAAATGATGTGTTAATATTTGCGCTGGGAAAATATCATCTAGAAGTATTTTTGTCATATTTTGTTTTAAGCTGCATTTTACATATAATATGACATACAGTACACATTACAGTGTTATCATAAAATATTAAAATTATTAAACGAAGGAACCTACAACTTTTTGTAGCATTATTTTCTTTGTTGCTGGACAACACACTGTTGCTGTCTCCATGATCCAGAAATTAAAGGTACTGTGTGTGTAGTGTTTCTGGTTTCTTTAGTTCTGCAGCTTCTACATTATAGAGATGTAGTTATTTTGTTATTTGGCAAGTACAAATTGTCTAAATATTAATGACTGTGGATGTGAACAAGGCTGTGAATTGCTGATTTGGAATTACATCCAGTATTGTTTCCTGTCATATTCCTCTGTCTGAGGTAGCCCTCTGTATTGTGTTTTAGGTGAATGACTGAGGTCATAAAAAAGGTTTTGTCCAACACATCAGTTAAATTCACTGTAATATAAAATATGTATGAGGTCTCATCACCTGCATACCCACATATTGGCCATTACAGAACTTAAAAAAATCTTTTAAAAAATTACATAGAACAGATACCTGAAATACAAAATATATTTACATTTAACGATAAAATGAATATTAAGGTAACAAATGCTATAGAAAAGCAAAAAGAAACCTTCACCTCACAGTAGCCATTACAGAATTGAGAGCACACCCAAAAGAACATGCCCTTTTCCTTTAGGAAGGTTCCATTTACATGATGTGGGTATTGGTGTTAGCTATCTCTCAGCACTCCAATGGCACCTATTCCTACTTAAATGATAATTAACAAAATATCCCCTGGATGGCTTTAAATGGAACTCTACTTAACCTCTGTAACACTTACATGGATAGGGTCCTATACCCTGCCACAAAGTAATCTGTGCTGATTTGTGCTCTTGAAGGATTTTTCGAAAAGGGATTTGATTCTAGGATTCATTGCTTCAAGTATTTAGAAGATCCAGGTATATGCATCTGCTCTTTAAAATAAGTCTATGTTTGAATAATAAAATATAAAATCATAAATGGCATGAAAAAATATTATTTTTGAGAACTAAAAGAAGACTACTTCTCATATCCTCCTCTGGGGTAGGATCAGTTCAGAATTTTTGAGCAATTCCTAGTAGTAATTCTGAGGCACTTGATAAATACAGGCAATGATCTTAGATCAAGACAAACATATCGATGTGGAAATGGAATAAAGGCATAACAGGAAGCCCTGAGCTTTAATTGTGGAAGGACTGTCTAGCTTCCTCTTCACTAAAATAGAGCTAAAAAAGAAAAGTGCTTGTTGGTTGACATGAAATGGTGCAGCTGAATGCACCATTAAGGAGCTGGAAGTATTGATGTCATCTACACAGGCAAGATTTAGGAACCAAAAAATACGAGGGACGTTCAAAATGTTTCTGCACTTGGTGGGAGGAATATCAATTGGGAATTAAAAAGCTGGCACGACACTGGGAAAATTGCATTACAAACAAAGGTGACTATGTAGAAAAGTGATGTAATTTGTTTTTGAAATTCTTAACAAATAGAGTTAAAAAAAAGTGTGGAAACTTTTTGAACGTCCCTCGTAGAAAGAACCAAACATCAAAGTCTAAACACAGAATTGAAACAGTGGTGAAAATAAACATTGTCAAAAGATTATTGTTCTGTCTTGGGAGATCAGAAGGCAGTTTTTTAGCAAAGCAGAGAATTCACTCGAGTTCTATATGCGCAAAGCATAGAATTATTCAACTAAAAATTATATATCGAGCCCATCTGTCTCGCTTAAAACTGTCCAAAATGTTTCCAGGGCAGGATCCAACCTGCGAACGCTGCAACCAAGCTCCTGCCTCACTGGGTCACATGTTCTGGGCCTGCACCAACATCATTTTGGACAAAAATTTTTAAGTGCCTCTCAGACAGCCTTGGTATCACAATCCCTCCTAACCCATTAACAGCTGTGTTCGGTGTTCTTCCAGATGGACTTGAATTGGAGAAGGACAAGCAAACGGTGATTGCATTCACTACACTTTTAGCATGCAGACTTATTTTGTTAAATTGGAAGAATCCTAATTCTCCTCTTATAAGTCAGTGGGAAACCGATGTTTTATATTATTTGAAATTGGAAAAAATCAAATTCTCAGTTAGAGGATCTGTACAAATTTTTTTCAAAACCTGGCAGGATTTAATCAATATTATTTTAGAATAAGAGAAATAACTATTACCGCATTTAACTCCCTTCTCCATCTCTTATTTACATAGATATTTACTTCTCCCTTTCTTTTGTTTAATGTTGCCTTATTAAAAAGCCTTAAGCAATTTTCCTTTAGCTAAGCTCTCCTTCTCAGGGGTGGGGTTTGATTTGTCTTCAAATTTGTTGGGTTATAAATTTATCTGTTTGTATGGAATGATTACAATGAAAATGAATAAAATAAAAATACAATAAACTCAAAAAAAAAAAAAAAAAAAAAAAAGAAGGCAGTTTGGAATTGATTTGGAACCAGAACATTAAACAGTCAAAGTCAAAACCAGTATGTCAATTAAGCACGATCTGTTGTAGAGGAAACAAACCAAAAGGATCTAAAGTTGGAATACTTAATCAATGAAACACACACACACACAAAAGAGGGTTCCATATGGACCCCTCAATCTCAGATAAACAGGAAGCACTTCGTCCTGACCTTTATATAGTTCACCCTGTAGCAGCGCTACTTAAATTGCATAAAACTCCCAGCAGCCCCGGTACTATTACAACATTGGGCAGATTTAGAAGGCACAGGGGTTTCTTGGGAAGAAGGATAATTTAGTGGTCTCTTTAAAAAGGAGACCAAAAGGATGCAGAGATAATTGTAATCATTTATGTTTATTCATTTCTATGCTTCTCACCTCACCTCTGGAATACAACCACCCATGGATTACAGTTCCATTATAGATTTATGTGTTTGTTTTGTACCTGCTTGTTTGTGTGATTTTGCCTAAGTTGGTAAACATCTTTGTCAAGGGAGTGTGCCCAAGTTTTACAGATCTTCACACAACAATTAAAATACAGTGGGAAAAAACTTTTGTAACATTCAGTAAACTGTTTACTTGTCATCTCATTTCATTCTCACCATCATCTGCACCTGTTCAACTAGACTGTGTTAGAGACTACATCATAAAGGTCGATTGTTTATCGTTTTGTGTTTATTGTTTTGTTAGGTTTCATTTGTGTAGTGTTTTAAAATTATCATTGCCATAAGGGGAACTGGGGAGGACTTTTGCTTTACAGTTCATATTTTTTCCTTACTTGTTTGTTTAACATATACTTTATTATCTATATATTAGTTATCAGTGTTTTTGTGCGCAAGTGTGTTTGTGCCGGGTCAAGACTGGGAGTATTCCTGGGATCTCCATAATAAAATGAACAAATCACTATCTTCAAACAATGTAAATCTTAGCATCCTCACGATCGCTGCAACCTGATCACATCATAGTTTGTAATCATTCCTCGATGGTAACCATCATAGCAACAGTATAGAAAAAACAGTAAATGGCAGGACCCATGAAAAAACAAAAAGGCATCAGAAAAATTTTGAAGCAAGTCAAAATGAAGGTAGCAACTCAAAAAACTTGTAATTTAAGCTAAAATGTTAAAAACAATAAGAAAAAATTAATACAAATCATAACAGTCATAATTAGAATTTAAGATTTGTTATTTCAAAGTTGAATCCGACACAGGGATAATATATATTGAGTACCCTTTAAATAGATGTTGTTTGATGACATCACATGTCACAATGCTGTCCCATCTCATCCATGGATACCAAAACTAATTTTTATAAACAATCTGGCAGTGGCCAAAAAATACCACAAAGCAGCTCCAATGGTAATACAGTAATTTTAAAATATCGCCATGATGAATTTATTGGCAGAAGACTAGAATATTACAAACAGTATCCATACTAAATGGAGGTGCATAAAAAGTTCAATGAAAACTAGAAGTCCATTACAGGAAGCACAAGCTTTAGCATCAGAGATTTATCAACATTTTACCTCAGTCTTCCAAAAATTACTAAAATTACCCTTTAACAAAATCCATTTGATAATAAATGAAATGTTACTAGCTAATTTTATTCTCATTCATACTTTATTCACTTCTGAAAATCCAGCATATATAGTATGTTGAAGGAAGGCAGGTACTTTGGATTTTTATATAAGCCAATGCCTTTTTATCATAATCTCATTTACTGTTAATGGATGCAGAATCCTACCCTTGTTTTTTTAAGAGTTTGTAGTGATTTACTCTTCAAGTGTAGTCCATCATCCTGCAAATAAGAATATATTGTTTACATTTATTATTTTTCAAAGCCACCTGCTGGAAGCAAGTCTGAATGGGAAAATCTCAAAATGATTCTAATACTGTGTGATAGTTTGTTACTATTCCCTTTTAAATTGTAAGATGCAATAACACTGAGCATGCCATGATTCTGAGAAAAGCTTATGACATTTGGCCATACTGCTGGAAGGCCAGAAAAACTTTAATTGTGCTTTCTTTAAAAAAACAGTTAAGAGCCTATTACAATTCTGATAGTATTGGGTTACACAAAGAAATCAACATTGTGCAGTGAGACTAGTAAGTAATAAGTTTGGTTATTTGCTTGTTTTATTATCTGATCAAATCAAGTTAAGTCAAGTGGCTTTATTACCATTCCATTCATACACAGTATTGCAGCATACAGTGGCGTTCCTCAAGTGCAACATATGCATAAACACAGGATGAATACAATACATGTAAAAAATACTCTACTATAAATAGAAAAAAAAATAAAAATAAATAATAGGCCAGTGAATAGATTGTAATAATTTGAAAAAGACAGTAGTAAATAAGTAATAACAACATCTAATAATAAAAAAATAACAGCAGTAACAAATGTAATCAATGTACTGTACAGTTTATAAATAAGCTACTAGGAGCAGATATGAGTGCAGGTGGGGCAACACAGAGTTCAGAACCTGGACATCCAAAGGGTAGCAGTCCTTAACAATGCCATTGGGTTTATGGATGCAATGCTTTATAAACAATGTCCCAAGAATTTTTTCTATTGTGTGCACTATCTGTTGTAGGCTCTTGCGATGAAAGACACTGCAGTTCTCAAACCAGACAGAGATGTAACTGGTCAGAATGCTCTCAATTGTGCCTCTGTAGAATGAATAATAATAATAATAAATTACAGTTAGGTTCATAAATATTTGGACAGAGACAACTTTTTTCTAATTTTGGTTCTGTACATTACCACAATGAATTTTAAATGAAACAACTCAGATGTAATTGAAGTGCAGACTTTCAGCTTTAATTCAGTGGGGTGAATAAAACGATTGCATAAAAATGTGAGGCAACTAAAGCATTTTTTAACACAATCCCTTCATTTCAGGGGCTCAAAAGTAATTGGACAATTGACTCAAAGGCTATTTCATGGGCAGGTGTGGGCAAGTCCGTCATTATGTCATTATCAATTAAGCAGATAAAAGGCCTGGAGTTGATTTGAGGTGTGGTGCTTGCATGTGGAAGATTTTGCTGTGAACAGACAGCATGCAGTCAAAGGAGCTCTCCATGCAGGTGAAAGAAGCCATCCTTAAGCTGCGAAAACAGAAAAAACCCATCCGAGAAATTGCTACAATATTACGAGTGGCAAAATCTACAGTTTGGTACATCCTGAGAAAGAAAGCAAGCACTGGTGAACTCAGCAACACAAAAAGACCTGGACGTCCACGGAAGACAACAGTGATGGATGATCACAGAATCGTTTCCATGGTGAAGAGAAACCCCTTCACAACAGCCAACCAAGTGAACAACACTCTCCAGGGGGTAGGCGTATTGATATCCAAGTCTACCATAAACAGAAGACTGCATGAAAGTAAATACAGAGGGTGCACTGCAAGGTGCAAGCCACTCATAAGCCTCAAGAATAGAAAGGCTAGATTGGACTTTGCTAAAGAACATCTAAAAAAGCCAGCACAGTTCTGGAAAAATATTCTTTGGACAGATGAAACCAAGATCAACCTCTACCAGAATGATGGCAAGAAAAAAGTATGGAGAAGGTGTGGAACAGCTCATTGTCCAAAGCATACCACATAGTCTGTAAAACACGGTGGAGGCAGTGTGATGGCTTGGGCGTGCATGGCTGCCAGTGGCACTGGGACACTAGTGTTTATTGATGATGTGACACAGGACAGACGCAGCCGAATGAATTCTGAGGTGTTCAGAGACATACTGTCTGCTCAAATCCAGATAAATGCAGTCAAATTGATTGGGCGGCGTTTCATAATACAGATGGATAATGACCCAAAACATGCAGCCAAAGCAACCCAGGAGTTTATCCATATTACTAACCGAGAATAAACCGGATATGGACGCAGGTACATGGCATGCCCATGGACGCAGGAGACATAGTGCGCAGTCGCCGACAGTGAGCGAAGTCTGATCCACCGAGAACGAAGAAGTCACAGGCAGGAGACATAGTGCGCAGGCGCCAACAGCGAGCGAAGTCTGATCCACTGAGAACGAAGGAGTCACAGCTCAAAAACGAAGGAGCTCAACTAACGTAAATAAGAAATGAGGCAACGCGCCCATAGGTAACGACACAGCCACACAATAAAGAGGATTCAGCCCACTACCCCAGAGTGAAACAGGAAATACTATGGAGTCCACAAAGGTACACAACACACAGCATAATCAAACCCGAGATAGTACGGAAAGCGCAGGCGCCTACAACACGCTTCTGAACCATAGCTTACCACCGCAAGCGAATTCTGATACACCACCAAAACCGAAAGAGCTCAACTAACAGAAATACGAAGTAAAGCAACGACCACAGACAATACAGAATCCTAACCGTCCACACTACACAGCATAGTCAAACCCGACATAGTACAGACGGTGCGGGTGCCTACAACGCGCGTCTAACACACCGCAGGAAAACCCCCGAGATGGTACAGAAGCCCCAGAGATACGGACTCCACAGCATATGTGAATCACATTACAGTAATACAATAATATGAGTACTCACAGAGGTAACACACACAAGAGGCCTCGGCGTCCCGCCCCACAGTCAAACCAGAGAAAGTATGGAGGCTCCAAACGTCCACAAACCACAGCATAGTCAAACCTGACATAATACGGAGGGCGCACGCGCCTACACCGACAACCACAGAGAACACACACACGATTATAATAACCACTCCAATATATCTCATGCATAGATCTGCACATCTATACCTACATAACATAACAATTACACTGCTATTATCATTTACATATCTTACATAGACCTACAGATATCGTAGACCTACAGATATCGTGGCACTGAACATAATACATATGTGACAATTACCAAGACAGACAATAATCTCTATCAGATGTATTTCATGTTACCCATGACCAGGGGTTGGCAAGCGAAGCGAGCAGGGGGCGGAGCCCCCTAGTTAAAGCAAAGAAGTGGAAAATTCTTGAATGGCCAAGTCAGACACCTGATCTTAACCCAATTGAGCATGCATTTCACTTGTTGAAGACTAAACTTTGAACAGAAAGGCCCACAAACAAACAGCAACTGAAAGTCGTTGCAGTAAAGGCCTGGCAGAGCATTAAAAAGGAGGAAACCCAGCATCTGGTGATGTCCATGAGTTCAAGACTTCAGGCTGTCATTGCCAGCAAAGGGTTTTCAACCAAGTATTAGAAATGAACATTTTATTTCCAGTTATTTAATTTGTCCAATTACTTTTGAGCCCCTGAAATGAAGGGATTGTGTTAAAAAATGCTTTAGTTGACTCACATTTTTATGCAATCGTTTTGTTCACCCCACTGAATTAAAGCTGAAAGTCTGCACTTCAACTGCATCTGAGTTGTTTCATTTAAAATTCATTGTGGTAATGTACAGAACCAAAATTAGAAAAAAGTTGTCTCTTTCCAAATATTTATGGACCTAACTGTACATTTATATAGCGCTTTTCTCAGTACTCAAAGCGCTATCCACACAGGGAGGAACCAGGAAGCAAACCCACAATCTTCCACAGTCTCCTTACTGCAAAGCAGCAACACTACCACTGTGCCACCTGTAAGGATGTGATAAGAATGGGGTGGACGTTCTTGCTTTCTTCAGCAAACAAAGAAAGTGAAGATGCTGTTGCACGTTCTTGACTATGGAAGTGGTGTTAATTGACCAAGTAAGGTCAACTGACAGACCAGTTGCACCACAGAGCTCTTGCATGGACAGCATGGTCCTTCCTGAAGTCAACAATCATCTCTTACTGTATGTCGTATTCACATTAAGAGACATTGCTGTACTTGCACCAGTCTGCCAATTACTGTATCTCTATTCTGTAAGCTGACTCATCCCCATTGCTGATGAGATCATACATCCCCATTGCTGATGAGATCATAAACCATTGTGTAATCCACAAACTTAATGACGGTGTTAGATCTGTTGAGTGTCAGTAGTGTGATTAGAAGTGTGCTGAGTACACAGCACCTGGCAAGCACCAATGCTTAGTGTGATGGTATTGGAGATGGTGTTTCTAATGCAGACTACCTAGAGTTTCTCTGTCATGAAGTCTTGGATCCATTTGCATGGGAAAGTGTTGAAGCCTAGCAGACCCAACTTCACTATGAGCTTCTGAGGGCTGATTTGTTGAAAGCTGAACTGAAGCCAATAAAAAGAATTCTAGCATAAAAGCGTCTCTTATGTCACTGTGTCCTCTTTGTCCCTATTTAAGTTTCCGCAGACTTGTTTTCTCTTAATTAAAATTCTAGTACCCGTTTGTTGTGCCTTGTTTATTATGTTTGGTGGGGTAGGCATAGAGTATAATAGAGATAGCTCCTAGTTAACACAAATGTGTGATAAATGTGACTAATTATCTAAATTAATGCATCATTTATTGGTTAACAGGTATTACACTTTCATTAAACACATTAAAATATATAATGCTTATAGCATATTAACAAGTTTAAAGTTTTAATAGTTTATGTTGTTCATGTGAATACTACAAGAAATAGAATACTTCAGGAAAAATGCTTCACTGACTATACTGGTTTTCCCTACATGTTCAGTACTGTAGGCATTACAGCTTAACAAGCACTTTTGAGTCTGGCATCGATCCCAAGGGTTAGGGTGCTTGGGTGAAAGATCACTAAAAGTATGTTTATGTGGGTGTATGGAAGAGAAGGAACTGGCAGATACAAGCTGAGTAATTAGAAAACTTTCTCTTGTAGAAAACAATTTTCCCTTTGATTTCATGGGTGATTGGATTTTTTCATGAGAAGTTAAACGAATGTGCTCAATCATCCAGAAAATGTCCACTTCTTTGACCAAAAGCACTTTGATAAAAAGTATAAATAGGGTCATTTCCAAAACTTTCTGCAGCTAGTGTTGTGTAGAGAAAATATAAAAAACCCAGCATATTTAAGCAGTCAGTAATATATTCTGTAATACAAAAATGGGGAAAAGTAATTAGTACTACTAAATTAACTTTTATTCATAAACTGAATTGAAAGCATATTGATATGATTATTCCTTTCAAAAATCATAGGACTGCAACTGCAGCAAGCTTCCTTATCATACATAATCAGAATAAAATATAACTACAGTTAATGGAAGACAATGGAAGTCCACAATGCTTCTTAAAATTTAACTGTGATAAATACACTTTATTTATATTGTATATTTACAAAAAAGTATCATTTCTATTCACTGAATTCCAAATAGTCTGATCACAAAAACTGTTTACACAGAGTTACAGAAACAAGGAAAGGCTAACAAGTGAGAAAAAAAGCACAATGTACACCTAAATAAGTTCTAGCTTCGCATGTGCTAGGAATTTTCACTCTTCCTCCATAAGTTCCAAAACCAAATTTAATTACAAATAAAGTTCTATTTATCTATCATACAGTGGCATGCAAAGGTTTGGCCGCACTTGCTTAAAATGTCTGTTACTTTGAATAGTTACTGTAAGAGAGCAGAAGATTAACTGATCACTAAAAGGCATAAAATTAAAGAAGATACATTTCTTTAATATTTTAAGCAAGATTGCATGTCTATTTCCATCATTCACAGGTACAAAATACCAAAAAAATGAAAAGGGCCTGAAGGAGTAGTTTGGGCACCTGACATGGTAAGCACTTAGTAACACCCACTTTGGCAAGTCTCACAGCCTGCAAAGGGTTTTTGTAGCCAGCTAAGAGTCTTTCAGTTCTTACTTGGGGTATTTTTGCCCATTCATCTTTTCAAAAGGCTCCTATTTCTGCAAGATTTTTGTGCCATCTTGTATGCACTGCTCTTTTGTAATCTATCCTCAGATTTTTTGTTTAGATCGAGGGACTGTGAGGGTCATGGCAAAACCGTCAGCTTGAGCCACTTGAAGTTTTCCATTGTAGATTTTAAGGTGTGCTTTGAATCATTATCTTGTTGTAGGACTCGTTTTTTTAACTTTAACGTTTTAAGAATTGATGTGATATTTGCATCCAGAATTTGCTGGTATTTATTTGAATCCATTCTTCACTCTACTTTTGACATGTTCCCTGTGCTCCTGGGTGCAACACAAGCCCAAAGCATGATTGATTCACCCCCATTCTTTGTAATTAGTGTTCTTTTCCTGGAATTCAGCTCCCTTTTTTCTCCAAACATATATTTGTACATTGTGGCCAAAAAATGATATTTTGAATTCATCAGTCCACAGAATTTGTTTCGAAAATGTATCAGGCTTGTTTAGATGTTCATTTGCAAACTGCAGGTGCTGAATTTTGTGTATAGGATGTAGAAAAGATTTTCTTCTCCTGACTCTATCATGATGGTCATATTTGTTCAGGTGTCACTGCACTGTAGAACTATGTACCACCACTCCAGAGTCTGCTAAACCTTTCTGAAGGTCTTTTACAGTCAAACAGGCATTTTTATTTACCTTTCTAGCAATCCAATTTGCAGTTTATTCAGGAAGTTTCCTTGGTCTTCTAGACCTCAACTTGACCTCCACCGTTCCTGCTAACTGCCATCTCTTAATAACAAAACTGAGGAAACTGCTACCTGAAAATGCTTTGCTATGTTCTTCTCATGCTTTGTGAGCATCAGTTATTTTATTTTTCAGAGTATCAGGCAGCTGCTTAGAGGGGCCCATGGCTGCTAATTGTTGGACTAAGGTTTGAGGAGTCAGAGAGTTTATGCAGCTTTGCAATTTGCATCATCTGGGGCCTCATGTACAACGGCGTGCGTAGAACTCACACTATAACAATGGCATAAGCACAAAAGCAGGAATGTGCGTATGCACAGAAAAATCCAGATGCATAAATCTGTGCGTTTGCCAACTTCCACGTTCATACGCTACATAAATCCCAATCAGCGTGAAAAGTAGCACACATGCATGCGCCTGCTGCCCCATCCCAACTTCTTCCAGAATTACGCCTCTTTGAATATGCAAATCAATATAAATAGCCCTTAAGCTCAGCGTTTGTGAAAAGACAATAAGAAAAGCATGGGGGAAAATAGAACAATTTCAGCGAATATCAAGTGGAGGCAAGGAAAAACTTACTATTCGTTGGTTTAAACAGTGGTATAAGCAACAAAAGGAAGTTGATCGATTGACATATAGTGTCGGAGAAACTTGAAAGCTCAAGTTCACAGTTGCACAGTGCCCGAAATAAAAAAGAAGTTGTCACATATCAAAGTCGCTGTGAAAAGGCGAGTCGTAGCCCACCGTCTGAGTGTTACATGAAAGCTTATTAGGGTACAGAAAAAAAAAAATAGGCACACAGTGGGAAAAAATCTCAAAATGTCAACTTTAATCTCGGAATCTCCACTTTAATCATGTAATTTATTTTGTCATTAAAATAGAACATCATAAACTTCATCTTAAAATCGTTTAATTTAGTAGTTTCTCAAATCCCATCGTAACTAAAGTAGCACGTTAAATGCTTTGTTTTGTATTTGATCTTCTATGTGCTCTATGTGTGTGAATCACTACGTGCTTCCGGGCTTTCTCTTCCTCTGACAGGACACAGAATCCATTACATTCGTATATTACAGCTCTCTGAATAATTAAAATACTGAGATGTATATGTGATATCTCTTTCATGATGATAGGAATGAAAGCATGTTATTAAACATGGGAACACGGTGGCGCAGTGATTGTTCATGTCTCACGCAAGATGCTTGCTGCGCCATGCGCGACCTTCGATGAAATAATTTATTTATTGCAGCAGTACTGTCTCTTTCAAACGTACTAACCTCCAATTCCTGTCCTTACTTTTCTTTCTCTAAATACCCAATCGCCACACAATCAGCTCTGTAATAGACGTTAAGCCATCTGTAAGCTTAGAACGACGATTCTTCAAAACGTTTAAGGAACATTGAAATATCTTTGTAGTATGTGTTTAATTATTCTATCCATCTATCCTTCCAGTGTCGCGCCAGCCCAGCAAGAATACAGCACGAGGTAGGAACAATCCGTGAACTAGCTAGCGCTGCGGCACTGTGTCCTCACGTGTTTAATTATTAACAATATAGATTATTTAAATGAAGTTAAAGTTTTATCTGTATACTATAAGCAACATATTTTGCTGCATTTCATCGTAAATACGTGCTTTATAAAGTGGCGCAGGTTGTGCAATATTATAACTGTAGTGCAAGTTTACAGTGAAGTAATTGTACTTATAAGTACAAACAGTTCTACAAGGAGCACTTGATGGACTGATTGAGTGCGTTTAAAGTTCTTGGGATGAAACTGTTTCTGAACCGTGAGGTCCATACAAGAAAAGCTCTGAAGAGTTTTGCTATGGCTGAGGCAGCGTGTGCTTGATGCTGTATACCGATAATTCTCTTTCCGATCAGCTGCTGCTGTGATTCCAAACTCAGATACAGTGATATAAATACTCTGAGTGGTGCAGTGTAAGTAATATGGAAAAAGATGATCCGCTGTGGCAACACTTAACGGGAGCAGCTGAAAGAAGAAAAAGAAGGTGCAGTGAGAGTAACAACGCTAAAGCAGTTATGGTATTTGGAATACTATGGCTATTCCCTGGACCATTATATTGTTACAGGTTAATTACAATCTGATGCATTACACTAATAAACAATATGCAGTTAGTTTCAGTGTATTTATAAAGCCGCGTCAGGAATGTGAATCTCAGAAAGAAAGGGTAACCACACAGGAACAGTAGCACTACTTTGAAGCTGGGTGCCGCCAGTCTGCAAAACCGAGTGGAGAACTTACGTACGCCAGGGTATGAGGTACCGTGGAAATGTGTGTGGCTTTATGCCAAATTTAGGTTTTATACATCGTGATTTGAGCGTGGAAACATTTGTACGCAACATTTCTGTGCGTATGCATCATTTATACATGAGCCCCCTGGTGTTTCCTAACAATGACTGTGAACAAGTCATAGTCCTGACAACCTAATTAAAATCTGTGACCTTGGTAAAAGTTATCTGAAACCTCAAATATCCTGGTGTGCCCAAAATTTTGCATGGTGCTCCTGTCTTTTTTTTCACTGTACAATTGTACAAAACAAAAACAATACACTAATCTTGCATAAAATGCAGGAAGAAACGTGTCATCTTTAACTTTACACGTTTTGATGATCATCTCATCTATCTTCTGCTCACTTAACTATTCACAGTAATAGAAATTTAAAGTAAGGGTGCCCAAACTGTTACATGCCACTGTAGGGTCTGGCTTTTTGAAGTATCTTAGTGATTCCATTTCTAGAACCTCCCTGAATTACTTCAGGAATGTCATAGAAATACAAGAGGCCAAAAGGAAACACCAGCCTTCTTTATTCTTGGGTGGCTCTGCACCTCACCTTAAATCACGGGTGTCAAACTCCGGTCCTGGAGAGTCACAGTGGCGGCTGGTTTCCATTCTAACCATCTTCTTCATTAGTGACCAGTTTTTGCTGCTAATTAACTTTTTGTGTTTTAGTTTTAATTCACTTTACTCAGGCCCCCTTAGTTGTCTCTTTTTCCTTAATTAGCAGCTGTGAATTGGGCGCTACATAGCGCCCTACCTGGCATAGACTTACACAGAGGCACGTGTAAAACTCAACAAAACTTTTATTTTCTTCACCTGTGGGGCACGTCTTCCCTGTGAACCCCACAGGCAATACACAGTCCCAAAAGCACTTAAACCACAGAACAAACACTCTTCCACTGGCACCACCACTCCTCCCAGGCAACCTCACCCTCTTCCTCCCGATTCTGGCTCCAGTGGTGGATGCTGACCCTTTTTATAGCCCACCCGGAAGTGTTCCAGGTGCTTTATCACCTGTTTCTAATTGCACTTCCGGGGTGGGGCTGTATAGTTGTCTGGGCCGACTCAGGGACCCATGCAGCACCCCCTGGCGGCCACCCCAGATCCCAACAGGGCTGTTGAGAACTCCATCTCCCATTGAGCCCTGCAGGAAACTGAGGCACCAACGTCAGTCAGGGAGGCTGCCACCAAGCGTCCCAGGGAAGGTAGTGAGACGCCCATGGTTGCTCCCCCGGAGTATATGTAGAAGGGGCGTTCCGGCCAGGCATGGGCTCCGGCTGCACGCCACACAGCCAAACAATAATGAGACACAAAACAAGCTGCCCGCTGCGCTCATCATACAATATCTGAAAATAAAGAAAGGTGATGGTCTCGGTAAGGCTGTCAGGTCAGCAAAACATTTTGATGGTGTTCTTAGAAAAAAAAACAGAAAATCAACAGTTTTGGAAATGTCTGCTGTGGCAGAATGAGATCAGCGACAATCCATAGAATTAAATAACGGGTTTAATTAACAGCAAGAATTGGCTTCTCATTAAGAGATTGGTTGGAGTTTGAAGTCCCAATTTAGGTGGTCATTCGCTGGCTCATTTCACATCTCATTTCTGTTTGGCTGTCATTTAATGAAGAAAAGAATCATCTCAGAGGATTGGATCCTTAAAGACAGGGCTACTAAAATGAAGGGAAAAGGAGTTAATTAGCAGTGAAAACTGTTCACCGATTAGGAAAAGGGTTAGAATGAAAACCTGCAGCCACTGTAGCCCTCCAGGCCTAGAGTTCGACACCCCTGCCTTAAATGATAGACATACAAATTAAAATTCCACAAGGAATATCCCTAGGTTTACAGGCCTTTCCAGCATTATAAATGTTTCCCATACTGTGCCTATGAGGTTCCCTGCAAGCCTACCTCAGAGTGAATGATCCTGTCTTATTATCAGTAAGGTGCACAATCTCCTCTGAACTCCCAAACCTACCACCTTCCTGTATTTTTCACAGTCCAAGGAGTGCCCTGTTTTATTTTTCTTGGGACTGAACTACATACAATGGGCCACTAAATTCACATACTGAAAATCTCACTTCAATAACCTGGAGTACACAGGGCACTCCTTGGCTTCATCCACTTACCAGGGTGCTCTTGTCACTGTCTTCACATCTCTTTCCTTTATGGCACAGTCATCTTTATTTCTCTCTCACCTGCACTGACAGGTCAAAACATAACTTTCATATTGGAAAAGTCATGCATTTTAACGTAAAACTAAAAAGTGCTACATGCAGAACAAAGCAATACTTGTTATAAATATGGTGTGGATAATACTGACCTCTAGAAAACAAACTGTAAAATGCTGATTTTCTTAAATAAATGATCTTATTCTATTGTGGACTGAGTTTGGTAAGAAATACCCTGTGATTGTCCACAGATGTTATTCTTATTATTACTTACTTTGTACCTGCTCAGGATACAGTTTTCAATCTACATATCCTCTCCATATCTTCACCATATTCTTACCTTATTTAAGTTACTAAACAGGCTCTGAATGAGTCGGAATGGATATTTTCTGATTGTTTTTTTCTGTTTTCCACTCTTTATTATTTATGGGAGTTGATGGCAAAGTGTAATAATATTAAAACATTATGAAAAACTCTGTGAAGATTGCACTGGAGGATCTGCAGTAAATCCCACATGATTACCAGGGCAAGGTGCAAACTTTACAAAGATATCTGCTGGGCACAGGACTGAGACTTCGGCCACAGCAGTGCTAACCACTACAACATCAAACTTTCTATACAAACACACAACGTGATCTGAAATTAAAGAAGCAGTTACTAAATCATAACTAATGCTCTGTTCTCTTACATCTAAGTTGAGGCTGAATAAGAAAAGCTAAAGTCAGAGGATGAAATCAGAAAACAAGAACTAGACAAACTATAAAGCCTCAAGACAAGGGCTCTTATCATGTAGTCAAACATACAGTGGTTCAGCAAAGCCCCTGTGGCTCAGCATTCTTAAATGAAAGAAAGAAAAACAATTAACAGTTAAACAGAACATAAAGAGAGGACATCTAAAGGTATAGATGATGCAGAGGTCCGGTTTAGCCATGACATTCTTTAGAAGGAGATATGGGGTGATATATAAACGATGTTGTAGCATTGGTGCCAAGCACCACAATGGATGGATTATCTGCTCTTTACATGTCTCTTTCACGTGACTTGTTATGCTTAAAAGGACTGCTTTTCTTTTGCTGCACTAGTTGGAAAATGTATGTGCGACTTTGTGGAGTTGCCATTTTTATAGGTGCTCCTGTTATAGATGATGTAATGCCAGCTCATTCTTCTGGTGATTCATCCCTGGTTGATGTAACTTGTCCAGTGCCATTACATAGCCCTCCCTTCAAACTGGTTGTACTCAGAGACCACTTCCAACTCCTTGCAATGGTGTACAAACTCAACAAAATGGTGTGGCGGTCTTCTTTCCCACTTCAGTCATGCAGCTGGTGTTGAGGGCACATCAGCAGGGACTGGGAGTGCTGTGTTGTCAGATGTTGCATACTTCACTGCTTTGCTGTTATGCAGGGAAATGGAGGTGTTAAATACTGGTCAGCTGTATGCAAACAGGGGAGCCAGCCTCCTTGTGTTGAGATGCAGATGTTCTGGTCTCTTTGCTGTTTTCCTTTACTGAACTGGCACTCCAAACTGCATTCCAGGTCTGGATCTCAGCTTTGAGACTCTCCCTTTGACACCCTTCACAACCCAATCTGCCAAACTTTTCCTCAGCTCCATGAGCCTAAAGCTCTGTTGATGTCCACACACCTAGGACCTTAGCAGATCGAGAAGCGCAGAAGTGTCAGTCTTTCATCTGTCTCCATCCCTGTACTGCTGCTGCTGCAATTGGTACCCCAGATTACTCATCTGAGCCTTGAGACTCTCCAGCACATCCTCTGAAGAACCAAGCAGGTTCGTTTTAGGTCAGCTTTGCTGAGTTGGAATGTAGGTCCTCTCCATGTCCCGCTTCTGACACCAATGTAGCATCGGCATCAAGCAGGAGAACAGATGGATTCTCTGCATGCTACATGGCACTTTGAGGTGGCTTGCTATGCTTAAAAGGACTGCTTGCCTTTTGCTTCACTAGTTGGAAAATGCATGTGCAAAAATGCAACTTAACCACGTTTGTATCCCATTTTTAAAACTGAGTAAAAGTCATTTTCATTCCCAATTAGACTTTTAATTGTGCACATTAATAAAAATGTAAGCATATTAAAAAATAAAACAGCAGTATCAGGGTGGTGAAGTGGTTAGTGCTGCTATTTCAGTTCAATGGCCCTGGGTTTGAGTCTCAGCTTCATGAGTAATTTATACAATCTCTCCATTTAGGTGTGGATTTTCTCCTGTTATGTGATTTCCTGATGAATGCCATGTACATATCTGTGGTAGGTTGATTACCAACTTTAAATGTGTTCTATGTGAACAAGTGTGGACTTCAATGGCTGACATCACTGAAGGATCACTAAAGTCTTTGTACCTAGAGAGTGAATTAATGAAAAAATCAGCAGATATTCAATCCATTCACTGCAAAATATACTATACTTCATATAAAGATGTTGTAGCAGGGCCACATAAGTGTTGTTGTTTATTGTGTTTGCACTCTGTTGCGTCTCATCTCATCACCCCGTTTAAACTAGTATGTGTTTGTTTAAATGTCGTCCCCGTAAGAAGAAACAGGGAAGGCTGTTGGGGGAGGCAGCAACCCCTGGAAATGTCAGAACCGGAGGTTTTCCCTTTATATCCGGCTCATTATGATTTAAATGGAAAGGAGGGAAAGAAGAAGGGAGAGAGGAGAGAGAAGGAGATTCTACTAACTGCTACTAATCATCAATTTCTGCTTTCATCCACATCGTGTCAGTTTTTCAGTTTGTTTCTCACTCTGCCGGATTATTGCAACGGATTCATCTCCAGAAACTCTGGGGTTGGACATTATTTTCCACCATTGCCGAGGAATCATGGTGAGCTTGTTTCAGTATTTCATTCAGGAGAATCAAACACAGACATTTTGGGACAGTTACCAGTAATTTGGACGGTTATTTACCTGGATTCATTTCACGTTCATTATCATCTCCGTTTTCATTCGTTGCTATTATTTGTGTTGTGTGTTTGTTATTCGTGTGCAGGGACAAGGGAGGATTTATTATTGTTTATACATTGCTTTTCGCAGTGCTGGTGTGGTGGAGGGATATATATATATTCATTGTGTCGGGGATTTGTAATACTGTGTTTGTCATTTTGCTGCATCCAATATATTACTGCACCTGATTTACATTTGAATATTGTGTTGCTTGCGTTTAACCGTTGATCGGGGAAGACTATTATTTGTCAGAGGTACGACTTGGTAGATTGAAGTTTCCTCAGTAATTTATCCAGGCCACGGGTCCTGGTAGTGTGGCTGCCAGCCGGGTAAGGGGTCGGCCGTTACAATGTGAATTGTGTCATTAGCTTCTCCATGAAGAAAACAGAAAGTGATGTGACAATCACAGTGCTTAGATGTGTGGGAGAAGCAAAGTTTGCTTGAAGAATTAAATAATGGCATGAAAATTTAGTGCAAAAAGAAATTTGAAATAGCACAATTTTTCAAAGAAATATTGCATCATTCAACTTTGGTGGTGAGTAGGCTGTGCTGATAACTTCTTGAAGATTCTAGGATGATAATGCGAAGAAGAAACCTGGTGTGAAGCAAACATTGTTCTATGGAATTTTCAAGAAACAAAAAACTCTCGCTTCAGTTCTGCACATTGACCATACTGATAGGTAAGTATCGAGGAATGCGATAATATTTACTCTTAATTATTGTGTAATATAATGTATATACTAACATAGCAATCTGACATACTGCACATACAGTATCTGGCTGTACTTTTTTTATAGATACTTTCTTTAAACAAATGTATGGCCTTCTTACCGCCGTGTGCTGTCTGGATTACAATGTCACTTCAAAAACAAGACTAATATGAGCTGCTTTTGCCCTCTCTACCCATATATCCATCTTTCTTCCTACTAATCTGTCTCACCCTTTCAGCATTATTGACACACTGCAGCATAATCCAAACCATTGCTCTTGCTCTGTTCTTCACTGACACTTTTTACAGAGCCAGTGTTATTCCTCGTTTCATAAAAGCTTGTTCTTCTTCACTTTTGCTCCCTTGAAGTGACTTGTCTGTCATAATAGTAAGTTTGAGTATTGAGTCATAATAGTAAGTTTGAGTATTGAGTATTCCAGCCTAGATTTTAAAGTGCTTATTTTAAAATGCAGAAGACTTCTGGCTTTATTTTTACTACAAGTTTCATTGATTAATCTACAATAAATTAGAAAAACAATGAATAACTGAGAATGAAGCAGAAATTAAAAAAAATAAAACAAAAATTAAAATGCACTTGTACTTTGTGAAAAACTGTTATATTTTGTTCATGTAAATTAGCTTCACTGTTGGTCACACTGTTTGGTTTATCCTTACGTTTTCCTTGCTAATGCAGAAACTAGTCATCCATCTCACTGTGAGGTCATATTTACTGATCCATTGGTGCAGAAAAGACTGATTGCAAATCCTAATTACTGTACTGGATTTTCCCCATTACCCCTGTGTTTGCATACATTTTTTCTGAGTTCTTCACATATATTTAGTACATGTATTTTCATTGATGGTTAAATCTAAATTATGGTGGCATAATGGAATGTTCTCTGTGACGGGTTTATACTGGCATTTTACCCAGTGTTGGCAAGATAGTCTATAACCCCCTCACCATCATGATTTGGATTAATCATGTTAGAATATGCAAGAAGGGATGGATGCAATACACTGTGATAATGGACATTTTAGTAAGGCCAATGAAAGTATGTCGATAACATTAGGTTAGAAGAGCTAATTAGATAAAGAAATAAATGCTATAGGTGGAACAAAACCCTTGAGCAGTGTAATCTCTTTTCAATTGAAAATGATTACTGGTAATTAGAGGAGCATTCAGTCCATATGGAAATCCTTTTGTTGCTACTGAGACAATAGCAGATCTTGAAAGGCACTACATTATGGTGATAAGGAAATTGTGATGATCTAGGTGCCCGCAGCCTTAGCATCTTCCTGTTCCTGGGACACTGATAGTCATGAAACCAAAATAAACTAGTGCAATGAGGACAGACAAATAAGCAAGAGTGTTACAAAGTTTACTGTGCAGTTTACTCCTATAAAGCCATGTTCATTAAATAAGGCAATACTGTTCACACATCAATAAATAAATAAATAAATAATCCATAAATCCATTAAACCAGTGCTCATGTGGGAGGTGAAATAAATCAATAAATGAATAAATAGGTTTAAAAACCATAGAAATAAAATCTGGTTCTTTCCTTCCATTCTCCTGCAAGCCTCAGTGTGTCTCCCCCTCTTAGTTCCCCTGCTGACCCACCGGGTCTTCTCAGTGTGGCAGAGATACCGGCAAGTGAAGTCATCTATAAGTCAGTTTTCATTCCAGCCACCTCAGTTGGTACCTGCAGAGATGACCAAAGCCTGGCCTTATTGTCAGTGCTTTGCTCAATGACCCATGGAGCATCAATAAGGAAACTAGCTAGCTGATTGTATTTGCAACTCAATGTGCAATCATTCAATTTCTCCATTCCCCCACTCCCAGCTGTATGGCTTTCCAGTGGCACGTACCTACACCCACCAAGTCGTAGGCACACTGTTTTTATTTAAAAACACACACAGTAATGGACCCCTAACTTGCTTCACCACAGAAACTAAAAAAAAGAAATTGTTGAGATTTAGAGTTATAGAAATGGTAAAGGTGTGTGAGGTCTCCAACAAGCCCAACAGGCTGGCCCAGGAATGGCTTTACCCCTGAATAGAAAGCTGGCTTTAAAAGTTCAAAAAGACTTAAAAATGTTAACAAATATATGAAAAATACCATACAAGGAAGAGGGCAATCATAAACCCCTGCCTTGTGAGACCCCCCAAAAAAACATATCTCCATAAACTGAGAAATTATTAAAAAAAAGAGAGAGAAACAAAAAATATTAAAAGAACAAAAGGGTTTTTGCCAAAAAAGACCGCCCGAGATTAACAAGTCCCAGTACAAAATTCACAACAAAATCCAATAGCAGAAGAATAAAATCCAGAACTGGAAGATATCCAAAGGAAACAATACTCACAGAACTCTAAAAATCAGATCTCAGTGATCCACTCCAGGAATCTTCTGTCTGACCTTAACATCAGGGACTCCACTCACAAAAGACAAAGAATGATGAAACATTTTAAACACTTAGTAACAAATAACAAATAAAAAGCAAACCTAACAGAAATTACATAAACACATATGTAGCGGGGCCACATAGTTAGTGTTGTAAATGTCAGTTCTGAGTGCGTCTCGTTTCATTGTCCCGTTTGCTGTTTGTATGTGTATCAGTTAATGCCATCCCCGAAAAGGGGGACGGATGATGGAAGGAGACCACAGCCACAAACCTGGAAAACACCTGTTCACAATTAATCAATTACTGCCGTCACAGGACTATTTAAGCCAGCAGGAGGAGAAGGAAGAGAAGAGGAGAGAAAGGAGACCATTTTGTTTCAACCACGTTTCAACTTGCTATTTTTTCACATCGCGCCTTTTCACCCGTTTTCTTTTCATTTTGCTGGACTGTCTTTCAACCTCCATCTGCTGAGACCCCGGGGTCGATTCGCCATGCACCATTCGCCGAGGAATCACGGTGAGGTTGCTTCAATCGCCAGGAAAGTCAAACAACGCATTTACCGCAAGTTCAGTCATCCGTATTCAGGACAGTTTGTATAACCGGACTCAAGTTCACAATCATTCAGTTTATCAGTCATTTTTGTTATTCGTGTTGTGTGTTTTTATGTTACAGGGGCAAGGGAGGGTTTTTTGTTGTATTTATATTTGGTGGTGTCTTGTTGTTGCTGGGGTGGAGGGATATTTCTATTTGTTTTCTATTTTTTGCATGTCTTGTTTCATTTAATACATTTAATCTGTTTAATTTTACATCTTGCTTTTGTGTACTTATATTTACACCGTCGATTGTGGGGAAAAGTTTAATTGGTTAGAAGTACGGCTTGATAGTTAGATTATTTCTCAGTAAAGTATCCAGGCCACAGGTCTTGGAGGTGTAGCTGCCGGCTGGGTAAAGGGGTCGGCCGTTACACATTAAAACAATAATCCAAAAATAATAAAACCAATAATAAAATGGATAATACACCTAAGCCAGGGAGTATGCCCTGGGTGCAGAAAATGACAGAGAAGAATGTAGTTAGCTGTTTATTATAGTTTGTAAATTTGGTTGTGAGCCATACATTTGTGCTTGGATCACATTAATTCTCTCAGATCCAGAAATCTGTGTTTGGGTAACCAACATAAATTCAGATTACGTCTTATTATAACATGGAACACAATAAGGCTTTCTTCTATCACCAATGCTTTTTGCAGCTGCCTTAGAACCATTGGCCATTTGCCTCTGGCAACACTTGAAAGTAGGGATTTATAAGGGAAGGAATGGAAAAAATATCTCTTCATATGTACAGTATGGTTCATCTTCATTACAGATGAACATGCATCATTGTTAATTGCTGCATGTACTAATAAAATATTTAATTTAATATTTAAAATTTATTTCAATCAAAGTTTGTTTCTTCCAGTTAGTCTGCGAGCACACAACACTGTATTAGAGTGCTTTCTGCTGACCTTCTGAGAACAGGATATATATTTCAGATTTAAAACATAAATAATAATACAATAATATTAAAATTAATTCTAATGACTTGATTGGAATCAAATAATGATACCACATTATTTTTAAAATTAAATGTAAACATCATAACAATATTAAAAATTGACTACACAAAGACTGAAAAGAGAAGGTGGCATAGTGCTACTAACTTCCAGCCTTACTTATAAATTGCAAATATTTGTATTATAATATTTGTATTGTGAAACAATGGAGGGAAAAAAGCAAAATACTAAAAATTAAAAGAGAATCTTGTATGAAATTAAAAGTTCTACTTATATGTCTTGATGTGTGCAGTAACCATAGTTAATTATCATCAATTTACTAATAATCAGATGGCACATCCATCCATTTTCCAAACCTACAATCATTTAAAGTATTGTAACAACCCTGCAGAAAATAAAACGCTTTGTGGGGCAAGCAGCCAGCTGGACAACGAAGCAGAGTGTGGAAGCAGAGAGAGTCTAGGGACTCTGGTGACCCCAAGCAAAAAAGTCCATAGGGCACTCAAACTCACATTACCCCGACTGTCAACATGATGAAATGTATTATTTTAGAGCAAAGTTTAAATTAATAAAATCAACAGAGTGGATTTAATAAACATAAATCCTTTATTTAAATTTTGTTAATAAAACACAGCAATACAGTAAGTATATAACATTTGTATAGAAAAAGGGAAAACAATAATAGAATAAAGTAATTTTTAAAAATCTAATAAATGAAAAACTAAAATGCAAATAAATGTAAGATGCATATGATATTAAAACTAAATACACATTGTAAATTGTAATAGTTAAAAAATAAATACTGTACATAATAGAAGTTTTTTTATAAAAAGCTTTTTAAAGGTATTACTGTAACTTTCAAAATCACTTTTTGACAGCTTTGACTATAGCAAATGCAGCTGATTCGTTCCTCGAGGTCCAAAGGCATTTGAACACTGCACACTGTTGATGTTAGAGCTCGGGCAGAAAACCTCTCCTGGCACGTGGTGGATGTCAAGTAAGATTTACTCAGTTTTAAAGATGGTAACTTCTCTCACCAGAGGCAACAGTGATAGGAACAGTCAGGACTGCTGAGGGACTACATTTTGATTTCTTATACCTCCATGCCCCATGCCCCATTGACTTCATTATTAAGCACCAGTGCAGGCAAGATATTTTTTTAAATATATATAAAATGCTTAACTTTGGAAGACAATTTCATATTGCAAATGCACGTATATAATGATTGTGAAGAAATAACTTTGACTTAAAAAAATATCAAATTTGTCCTTTAATGTCATGGTGCCCACTGCTAGATAACCTAAAATATATCTTTGATTGGATCCTTATTGTTAATGATGCGATGTCACTTCAAATTTGGTAGGTTATAAGTTTTGGGAATGTCCTAAATCAAATAAATTTTCTTATTTATCAGGAAGCATTGTAGCGGGGCTACATAGTTTATAGTGTTGCCAAATGTTAGTACTGAGTGGGTCTTGTTTCCATTGTCCCGTTTGCTGTTTATGTGTGTATCAGTGAATGCCGTCCCTGTAAAGGGGGATGGATGATGGAAGAAGACCACAGCCTCAAACCTGGAAAACACCTGTTCACTATTAATCAATTACAGCCGTCACAGGGCTATTTAAGCAATCAGGAGAAGATAAAGGGAAGAGAGAGGAGAGGAGAGGAGAAAGGAGACCATTTTTTTCAACCACGGATCAACTTACTTGCTGTTTTTTCACATCGCGCCTTTGCACCAGTTTGTTTTTCATTTTGCCGGACTGTCTTCCATCCCTCATCTTCAGAGACCCCGGGGTAGGATCGCCATCGACCACACGTCGAGGAATCACGGTGAGGTTGCTCCAATTGCCAGGAAAATCAAACGATTCATTTATCGCTAGTTCAGTCAACCGTATTCAGGACGCTTTTTATAACCGGACTCAAGTTCACGATCATTCCGTATATCATTCATTGTTGTTGTTCATTGTTTGTTATATGTTATAGGGGCAAGGGAGGGTTTTGTTATATTTATATATGGTGGTGTCTTGTTGTTGCTGTGGTGCAGGGATATTTATATTTATATATGTTTATCTTCCTATTTTTGCATTTGTCTTGTTTCATTTAATACATTTAATCAGTTTAATTTTACATACCTGCTTTTGTGTGTTTATATTTACACCATCGATTGTGGGGAAAAGTTTAATTTGCTAGAGGTATGGATTGATAGTTAGATTCATACTCAGTAAATTATCCAGGCCACAGGTCTTGGAGGTGTAGCTGCCGGCTGGGTAAGGGGTCGGCCGTTACACAAGTGGTGCTCTCTCTGAGGAATCTTAATAAATACTATCGCTGTCTGCCTTTAAACATTTCCCTGATTAAAAACATGTCTGTAGTGCGTGCTGAGCAGGACGACACCATTGCTTCGCCGCGGTGTGAGGAAGGAGTAGCCGGGGCGCGGCACGTCACGGTCAGAGCATGTTCAGTGGTGCAGGAGGTGGTGTATTCCTTGCAATCGCTGTACCTCGAAGATCACCATGGACCTGAGGAGGAATACCTGGAGGATGTCTCGCCTCCGTGGGATGAGCTGGCGCAACAACTAACCCGGCTGGATGAGAAAGTTGAGAAAGTTGCTGAAAGTGCGCCGGAGCGCGAAGATGCCTTGCGGGCTCACATCAGCAGCTCCCAGGAGGAAATAAAAGAATATATCCACGATCAAGTTAAACTCCTGGGGCGGGAAATTGTGTTGTGCCTCCAGAGGCGAGATCAGCGCTGGCAGGAAACTCTTCAGGGGGAGGTCCGAAGGAGTCATCAGAAGTTACGTCAGTCACCCTGTCATTCTACGCTGTACGGGTCTCGTGGTGGTTGGGGGGGGGGGTTGGGGGTTGGGGGGGGGTTTGGGGATGAATACATCAATTGGCCCTCTGTTCCTGGGGGGTGCTCCTTTCCTTTCCCAAGTTGGGAGTTCCATATAACATCGATGATGTCCTCAGCTTTGTGGAAGAAGGGGAGGCGTATCTGGCTGTTAACCCTTTAACCCCAGAAGAGCTTATGGGGGTGATAGGGGCATCCCTCTCGGGGCCAGTGCGGAGCTGGTGGCTGATGGCCAAGAAGAATATTAAAGACTGGGGATCCTTTCATCGATCTTTCCTCGCGGCTTTTCTTCTGGAAGATTACGAATCCGAACTGGAGGACAAGCTGCGATCCATGGTGCAACTGCCTTCGCAATCCATCCGGGACTTCGCCTATGAATATTGGGCTTTGTGTTTGATAGTGGCGGCCGGCTATGTCTGAAGAAGAGGTGGTCCACCGCATCCTTAATGCCTGTAACCCGTGGTTAGCTGGGGGTCTCAGGGGTTGTGGGGTCAGTGGAAGACCTGGTGAAGGTGGGCTCCCAAGTGGAATGGGACTGGGGAAACTCAAAAACGTACTGGAACAGAGTACAAGCCAGTACACGAGAAACCCAGCCCCTAAAACCCCAGCGAGCCAAACCTTGCCAGTCGGAAGCCTATCTCGCCATCATGCAAGCGAGTACGTCCCTCCTGATCGCCCTAGTGAAGCTGCAGGGGTGGCAGGTGGATGCGGTGGTGGATACAGGGAGCCATCACACCTTAATACGTTCCAACATATGGAAGAAGATTAGCCGACCGACAGACAACTTAACATCTGCCCCGTCTGTCCGATTTGTATTGGCAGATGGGAGTGAACACAGGGCCCTGGGAAAAGTCCCTTTGAGGTACAGTGTACTCTCCACCACCTGGGAAATGGATACATATGTCCTGGATGACAGGCACCTGTCCATCCCGTTACTCCTTAGGCTGGATTCTTTAACCACCATGAGGATGACCATGGTGAGCATGGAGCTGCAGTTTTCAGCACACTGGACCTCCGCAGTGGCTATTGGCAGGTGCAGATGGACGAGGGGAGTAAGAGGAAGACGGCAGTCATCACCCCCGAAGGCTTGTTCCAATTCAAAGTCATGCCTTTTGGGCTTAAAAATGCTGGGGCCACCTTCCAGTGGGTCATGGAACAAGTCCTGAGGGGGTTGATAGGCAAGATCTGCTTTGTTTACATCGATGACATCATTGTTTACTCTCCTTCTATTAAACAACATCTCCAGGACTTGGACACCATCTTCCATCGATTTCATCAAGCGCACCTCACGCTGAACACGAAGAAATGTACATTCATTCAACCCCACATCCGCTTCCTCGGGCACATTCTTTCATCTGAGGGGGTCGCTGTAGACCCTGAGAAGACCTTAGCCATCCGAGACTACCCCACGCCCACGGATTTGAAATCTTTACAACGTTTCCTTGGGTTAGTGGGGTGGTATCATAAGTTCATTCCCAGGATGGCTGATATAGCGGCTCCCTTGAACTATTTAAGAAAAAAGGATATCCCATGGGAGTGGACAACGGAGTGCCAGGACACGGTCGAGCAACTAAAGAACCATCTTCAGCTCACTTTCCAGGTACAAACGGATGCCAGCAACCTGGGGCTTGGCGCCGTGCTCACTCAGAAAATCCACCAGGCTGAACATGTCATCATTTACGCCTCTCGAGCATTGCACGGCGCTGACCTGAATTATTCAATGGCTGAAAAAGAGTGTTTGGCTGTCATGTGGGCTGTGGAAAAATGGAGACACTATCTGGAGGGGGTTGAATTTGAAGTGTACACAGACCATCACGCTCTGACCTGGTTATTCAATCACCCGAAGACCTCCTCCCGTCTAACCAGGTGGGTACTCCGCCTCCAGAACTTTACTTTCAAGGTGACCTATCGGAAGGGCTGTGGCAATATCGTACCTGATGCTCTATCCAGGGTGTCACAGCCACCGGGGATGGTGTGTTTGGCAGAGGCAAAGAAGATGGTCCTCCCTCTGCCAAGAAGCCTTCAAGACCTGGCTCAAACACAAGCCACCAGTCCATTCTGCCAGAACATCAGGGAGGGACTGGAGCAGCAGCGTAATTACTGGGTACACTTCGTGGACTTCCAGGGGGTTCTGTACAGGACCATTCCATCCTCCCTTGGGGGTCTACAACACCAACTAGTGGTCCCGGAAGAACTCGTCCCCGACTTTGAGTTTTTATCATGACAGTCCTTTAGGTGGTCACCTTGGAAGGACAAAAACTTTATTGAAGATCCTGGGGGTTGCGTGGTGGCCATCTGTCCGGAAAGACGTTTGCCACCATGTGAAGAAATGCTTAACCTGCCAGCAGCTCAAAAACCCACCTGGTAAACCGGCAGGATTTTTACAATCGACAAACGCTGATAGACTGCGGGAGACTTTGGGAGTCGACCTGACGGGGCCATTTCCTGTTACCAGCTCGAGGAAAACTGTCCTGATGGTGGTGATCGATTATTTTTCAAAGTGGGTGGAGCTGTTTGCATTAACGGATTCTAAAACCAACAAAATATGCTCCACCCTGAAGAACGAAATCTTCACCTGCTGGGGGGTGCTGAAGAACATTGTTTCAGACCGGGGTCCGCAGTTCACGAGCTCTATATTGGATGAACTTTATACAGCCTGGGGAGTGACGAAAAACCTGACAACAGCTTACCATTCCCAGGCCAACATGTCAGAGCAAGTGAACCGGACCCTGAAGAACATGATCGCCTCCTATGTGGGTGAACGCCATCAGGATTGGGATAAGTGGCTCCCCGAGCTCCGGTTTGCCCTGAACACTGCTGTGCATGAAGCCACAGGTGAGACGCCTGCTTTGGTTGCACTGGGCAGACAGCTGAAGGGCCCGCTTGATCGACTCCTTCCCAGAGCCCCTAGTCCAAAAACCACCAGTTACAGTAATTTATTTAAACTTGAGGAATTACGGCAGAGAATCCAACAGAGGTTGGTGAGTTCGACATCCAGACATGCCAAGTTGTACAATGCCCGGCGCAAGGAAGCGCACTTTCAGCTGGGTGATTTGGTCTAGATTAGAGCTCACCATCTCTCAGATGCCAGCAGAAGGTTCTCCGCCAAGCTAGCGCCTAAATGGTTAGGTCCAGCCAAAATCATTTCTCAAAAAGGTCCAGTCAATTTCCAGATTCAAAGGGGTATCGGCACTAACTCCAAGCTAGACACTATCCATGTGGCCAATCTCAAGCCATACTACATAGTTTATAGTGTTGTCAAATGTTAGTACTGAGTGCGTCTTGTTTCCATTGTCCCGTTTGCTGTTTATGAATATCAGTGAATGCCGTCCCCGTAAAGGGGGACAGATGATGGAAGGAGCCTGCAACCTCAAACCTGGAAAGCACCTATTCACTATTAATCAATTACAGCTGTCACAGGGCTATTTAAGCAATCAGGAGAAGAGAAAGGGAAGAGAGAGGAGAAAGGAGACCATTTTTTTCAACCATGGATCAACTTACTTGCTGTTTTTTCACATCGCGCCTTCACACCAGTTTGTTTTTCATTTTGCCAGACTGTCTTCCATCCCTCATCTGCAGAGACCCCGGGGTAGGATCGTCATCCACCACACGTCGAGGAATCACGGTGAGGTTGCTCCAATTGCCTGGAAAATCAAACGACTCATTTATTGCTAGTTCAGTCAACCGTATTCAGGACAGTTTTTATAACCGGACTCAAATTCACAATCATTCCGTATATCATTCATTGTTGTTCGTTGTTATATGTTACAGGGGCAAGGGAGGGTTTTGTTATATTTATATATGGTTGTGTCTTGTTGCTGTGGTGGAGGGATATTTATATTTATATGTTTTATCTTTCTATTTTTGCATTTGTCTTGTTTCATTTAATACATCAGTTTAATTTTACATACCTGCTTTTGTGTTTATATTTACACCGTCGATTGTGGGGAAAAGTTTAATTTGTTAGAGGTACGGATTGATAGTTAGATTCATACTCAGTAAATTGTAGCTGCCGGCTGGGTAAGGGGTTGGCCGTTACAGCATTACATTTACAGTCATCCCAAATCCCCTTGCTGTAGTGTTTGGAATAGGGATCCTCAGTCACAGTCATGGAGGGCCGTAGTGGCTGCAGGTTTTTGCTCTAACCCAGTTGCTTAATTAGAAAGCAATTTTTGCCAATAATTTAATTTCATGGCTTGTTAGTACTTTAACTCTGCATGTCAGATAATTCTCATATCCTAGATTTTCTTCCCCTTTCTAAGGATATCATCCAAATTATTTAATGGCTAAAATGGATGAGTAATTCTCAGTCCTTCACTTTTTTCTCTTCACTTTCCTTCCAAGTATTTAATTAAACCCAATAGTGTATGATAAATACACACAGGTGTAAATGGTAACAAGCTAAATGGAGAAATGCTGGTCTCTTTTATCATTTGCATATTATTGCTAATTGGGAGCAATTAAAAACCAATAATACAGCTGTTTAATGTTGTCATATCCTGCACTAATGGCACACTAATTCTGCTCAATTGAAACAATCCTAATGCACCCTCCATAACTCAATTAGAAAATGATATATTATCTAAAACTAAAAACAACCAAATATTGTATGTGTAGAACTATACAGTTTCTTTTGAATCTATCAAAAATTTATTAATGTTATTCTACAGAAAGTTTGCTAAGCTTCTGCTAATGCTTCCCTTTAACTATTGTTGCTTCAATTGAAAAGAACAAATATGATATACAGTTATGGGCTTTTCATTATTAATAAGTTTTCGGCTTTCAGGAAGGCTGTGTTTTTTTTATTCTGTGATTTACTGAAATGTATTTTTGATTGGACTGATTTTTCATTTTTGGTTTGGTTGGTTTTGTGTATTTGATTTTTATATTGTAACTGTTGTGTTCTTAAAAAGAGTTCTTTAATGGGCAGTGTGTGGCAATGCTCCGTAAATCACTAAGTTGCCAGTTCAATCTCAAACTTTGACTTACTTAGTAAACCTGAGAAATTCCCTTCACTCACCTGTTCCCCAGTTATTAATACTAAATGTAAGCATAATATATTATCAGTAGATCAGTTCTGACTGCCACGGTCCCTTATTACAAAATGCAGACTTATTCACATATTAATCAAGTGTCCTCGAATTACTCCTATGAATTGCATTAAATATTTGACTAGGATAAGAATTTCTCCTACCAAACTAAGACATGATAAATAGTTATGAAGCACCCTACACCCAGAAGTTCACATTTCATAATTAATGATATGATTTTACAGTACTCCAAGCTCAAAATAGCACCCATGAAGGTGTTTTGTAGTTTCCTTTGTAATCATGATGATGTTTTGTAGCTGATTCTAATGCTGAGGCTTCCTCACAAAGATAATAATGATAATAATAATACTCATAATAATAATAATAATCAAAGCATTAGCAGAAGAAGAACACGTAGAAAATATGAAAAGGCAAGATATTGTGCTAAGCTGAATGTAATTGTTATCACATCACAACAACATCGCAAATAGTACTGAAACAAGCACAGAGATGGAAAAACTGAGATTCTCACACTGAACACGTATTTATTTAACAATGAATGATCCACAGTCGTACTTCCAGGAGAATCACCTTCCCACTGTTATGGCTGTAGGAAATGCCTTGTAAAATTACTGAAACTAGCTACAGCTATTCTGGTACTGTTTCTGAAGTTGCATTCACTCTTCCAATGTTCCTGATCATCTTTCAGAGTCAATTGCCGTGCCTCTTTGCATGATCAAGTGTTTAGAGTCCTGGTGCTTCCTGTTTTGCTATATGGTTGCGAGACATGAACACTATTCAGTGTCTCTTAGGAGATTCCTTGGGTACCACTGGTTTGATTTTGCATGGAATGAGCGGTTGCTCACAGAGTACCAAATGAGGCACATTACCTGCAATGTGAGGAGCATCTGTTACGGTACTACAGCCATGTGGCATGATTCCCCAAGGGTGATCCGGCTTGCAGAATCCTCATTGTTGAGGACCCAAGCAGCTGGATGAGGCTAAGGGGGCACCCACGTAATACCTGACTGTGGCAGATAGATGGTCATTTTCGGAGGTGGGACTGGGCCGCATGGCTGCCTGAGATGTTGCCAATTAGGATCCTGAGCTGTTTGGTCTTGTGGTGGGTGCAGCAATGTGTTGTACCAGTGCATGCTCCCCAACCTGACCTGACCTGATTATTCATAAGTGTCTCTCCTGATCTGAGGCCATATATTTTGGACACTTGGGTAAACAGAGGTCAGCAATGTGGGTTTCAAATGCACCGTTTTGGAAAAACTGCCATAGTGACAAACCTAGGACATGTTTTTAGATGCTGGCAGTAAGAAAATCTATCAGTCTGAAGAAAGAGTGGTTCTGTGCAATATTAGCAGGAGGGTCTCCAAATTTGAGGAAAAGGTGCAGATATGCCAAAAAAGCAGCAGCTACTATAGTGGCTGAAGCAAAGGCTTATGCAACTAGAGTTTGGTGAGACCATGAAGGATGACTTTTGGACATCCACAAAGAGGTGTTGCAAATCATTTGGTTTTTCTGGAAGGCCAGATAAGATGCTTCTCATGCTGTTCTCATCACAGAAATAGAGGAAAAATGTTGACTTCAAGTGGGAGATATTATTGCATGGAGTTAGATGTTTGAGAAACTTCTAAACCTAGTAAATATACCCACCTCTGAGGATGTAGTAACAGAAGGATTTTTGGGGTTGGGTTCACCTCTGTGGTTAAGGTTGCTGTGGTGAGTAGAGCGCTCAAGGAGCAGCAAGGCCACAAAGGTGCATCAGATTGGAACAGAAATGCTGAAAGTACTTATATTGTGAAGTGATTTTAGCTAACATGGAAAAAGAGGACAGTGCTATGGGTACTGTATATATGTAAATGCATGAACATCAGGGATAGCAATCCATCCAGATGTGGTTCATGCAATGTTTTGGGATAGACTTTGGCTCTCTGACAATCATGTATTGGAATATTCAGATGGATAAAAATAAATGAATGAACATTTTCTTTTATAGGTGCAAATAATATGTAACACTAACTATCTTACTTTCAAGTGACTGGTTTATTTTAGAAAATACAAATTGTCCCATAATAAAAACAGCAATGCTGAATTAGTCCCTACACATAACTTACATTTTTCCCACCCTTTTATAATACAGTTATAGCCACTGAATCGCATAAAGTCAATGGGGCTTTTTTTCAGACAGTGTTGCCAATCTTTTAATTTATGGTTGCTGTGGAAAGTCTTTGTGAAAAATAATTGTTTCAAAAACATGAAGTAGCAGCATCTGCAGAAAACAATGCCACCCATTTTGTAAGAATAACATCCTGCTTTATCATATTCATGGAAACATGATTTTTTTATTTCTTGCAGTTATTTACTGTATTTCAGGCAGTTTAGGTAAACTTTATTTAGTCGTTATTTGCACTGATAAAGGCATTAAAGGTTTATGGTGATAACCCCAAGGGGGATGTGTAGGCTTGAATGATCAAGAATAAACATTAATCATGGGCTGAATTTTAACTATACAGCACTTAGATTAGTGCTTGCAAATCAGTTCATCTCTTCAGGTTTGCATATCTTTCATTTTCAGTTTGCTGCATTCAAATAAATCAGGGCTATAAACTACACATTTCACTTTCTCTTGCTATTTGCTAAGGCTTCCATACACAACTTACTCGGTACCACTGTGAATGAAACTGCTGCAAGCTGTTGGCTGAATACACTTTTTGATAAGCCTTGCCTGCCTCTTTTCCCGATTTTTATTGTGAGCTATCCACCAAATACTTCTCTGAGTAATGCCATGGCAGAGCTGACAAATCAGATTCCTGTATTGTATATGTACTCAGTAAATAGCTGTAAATAGAATAATATATGTATGAATAAAAGGCATCTTTTTTTCAAGAACTATGTTTGAACTTCTAGCACGCCACATCAATTGGTCTACTTGAATATTATTTAAAATTTTGTTCTAGCATGAATAGTTCTGACATTGGGATTATTTAATCATTAGGAAGGTATTCAACATTACATTTCCTTTAGTTGTCAACCATATTCAAGAGGATATACACTATTTAAAAATCTTCAAGGTCAATGTAATAGGCTGATGGAAAACTACGTTTAAAAGGGTAAATGTGTACTAAAGTGAATGACCCTTTATTGTGTTCTCCTGTAACAGCATATCCTCTCCTAGGATCTGAAAACTATGCCAGTGTCTAAGCATCACATAGTTAATAATGAATTTGCTGTCCCCCACTGAAGAAACACTATCAATTTTTTTAATCAAATATATATTGCACAATTGAAAGGATTAGTATAAAAATAATTTATATTACATAATATGCCTTATAATGTATTGTGTAATATAGTTTATTACATAGAATTCACAAAGCTCCTGTTCAGTGTCAGTACTATCAACCTTACACAAGGGGCCATCTTACATATTAACAATCACACTAACACCCTGTCAGGGCTTATTTAGAATTACCAATTACCGTAATATTAACCTAACCTAACAATTACTACAAAACTGATAATAAACTTTCATATTCCAAGTGTTAACCTAATTTGGCTAGACCGTTCCTACGACTGATATAAGCAGATAACAATCATCCCATGAAATCAGATTTGATGTATATTGCAAGATATTTGACTAATGCTTCCTGATTCAAAATAATTTCTTCTACATCATACTGTAATATATTGAAATCTGAAGTAAAACACTGTGCATCAAATTATTTTTTGAATTTTAGGACAGTTCCAAGTGTCATTATGCTACAAATGTTTTGCGAATCCAACACTCCCAAGGCATTGGGGCGCCCCCTGGCGGTGACCACGGGCCCCTACAGGGATGAGCTTCCCAGCTCTGTACCCGTGGTCCCCACAACAACCAGGGAGGACGCCCCCTCGTGTTCCGGAGGATCCATGAGCCCTCCTTCGGTCCTCCTGGGCATCCCGGCCAGGCGACAACCCCAGCCGGGTGCCACAATGTTTATAGACTATAAAGTAAAGCCTAATCCAATTTCATCCACTTTCTCTTCCTTATTTATGTGATATCTTCTTCATCTACTGTACTTTGATTGCCATAACAAGTAGCCTGTCATTCAGCTTCTTGCAGCACCACATAATTCATTCTTCTTCATTTCAGTGCATGACATAAAGAGGGCTTTTAAATGATTTCAGGGTATTTTTCTAAAAACCTGTAACAACCAATTACCTGAGGTCTTCAGTGATATTTTAATATTTCATTGAGAGAATATGTGGTCCACAATTGCTTGAAAAGGAAAGCAATTATCTCTGTGTCTAAGAAAACAAAAGAGAACTGTCTGACTACAAAGAGGTGGCACTTTGAGAGACTGAAGCTGTGAAACATTAAGAAGAATATTCCAGATAGTCATAATCATCTCCAGTTTGCATATAATCACAACCAGTTACCAGAGGATCCCATATCCTTTGCACTTCATAACACTTTTTGTTATCCAGAGGCGCCAAGATGTTATGTCAAAGACCTGGTTATAGACAACAGCCCAGCATTTAAGGCTAGTATACTAGTAATGGTGACCACCAAACCCTTTCATTTTGGACATGGTACCACCCTTTGCAGCCGGATTTTGGACTTCATAAACAACAGACATCAGGATTTGTGGAATGGCAGCATCATATCCTCCGCACTGATCCTAAACACAGACACTCACTCCACAGTGTAGTGTGCTGAGACTCTTTCTGTACTCCTTGATTTTGTAGTGACTGAGCCACACTATGGAAGGTCATATGTAAGTGCTGTGACTGTCCACAACTTAGGTACACAACTGTCATTTGCTTACTCATAAATGATGGAAATTAAAGCCTGAAACAGCAAATTTCTAGCCATCTTGCTCCCTTCTGTACAACCATTTGTGTTTTTTTTTCCATTTGTATTACTCCAGCTTCTTGTTTTTAAGAAGAATCATTCAGACATTTCTTCATAGATATCTGCTCATGATACACCAAGTTACTTTTTTCTTGATTATTTTTACTGGAACTTGAGAAATAACCCATACTGACAATCAGGCTGTCTATTCATGCCATGCTGTATAAACCACAGTATATAATTAGGGATCATTGCAACTAATGGAAAGACTGCATGAAGCCAGGTTTCTTTAATTCCAAAGGTACTGTACATGGTCTGTAGAATGGCAGATCCTCAAGAAAATCCCTAAAAAAGCAACTGATAAACATGCAAAAAAGTGCTCTTTTCATAATTCACAGAAATCGGAATACAATTTTTATCAAAATGTGGACTTTTATTTGTGCATTTTTAAACAGTATGTTGGGACCTAATATGTTTACCTTACCATTTTAATTTATGGGTAACAGCCTTTTACTGTTACAGTTATATTTAGATGATATACTTCTTTGTTTGTTATAATTTACATTTAAATATTTTAGTTTGATGTAATGGTATATTGTATATATATTTTGTTATTAGAGAAATACTGACATTTTCTATAATACAATAATTTCTACTATTGTATTACCTTAATAGTTCGCAGAGACTGTAATAGTTGTGTTTCATGATGTATTTGAACATTTTTAAGAGGAAGAAGGATGCCAGGCTGAAGCTGAAAACATTTTCAATTCCAGGTAAAAAATATCTCTTTGCTTAAACACAAAAACATTTCTGTGAATATGGGATAATGAATGCTGTTTTTTTTTCTTGACATCTTTGTAATATTATTGATACAGAACCTGCGATACAACAATAATACGGTTATATACAGTTTCAGTATTCTGTGTTATCTTGATAGGAATATTTTACACTCCATGAAACAAAATATCAAACATGAAAGAATCATTCTGTACCCCATGAGGTATCTGGTTTGCCAGGAACAAAGGTACAGGCAAAGTATCTAAGGACAGGTTCAGAAAGTTATCAGGAGGGAGTCAGACCAATTCTGGTAGCAGCAGAGGTCAAGCAAATGGCAGTTTGGAAATACAGAAGTGCAGATCATATGTCAACTGATGAGCCCCAGAAGTGCTAGAAACAGGGCAAGCCAGGGGGGAAAACTGAGAATGTCAGCCCAGGATGAAAATGGGTAATACTACCCCATAAAATTGCAGATAGCAGAGAAGCTTAACTCTCTTTACAGAAAGAGAGTGAGGCCATGGAGAATTTGGGTAATGTTCAAAGATGTCCAGTTTTATAAACGACATTGCACAGTTCCAGGCTGGGAAAAAAGGAACTGGGTTGGACAGCTTCACAAATAAGCAATAAGAAGGCAACACTGGAGATATGACCCTCAGAAAGTAATGGAAAGTCGAGGAGCTCAGAGACTCCTGAAGCGACTAGGGGGAACTTTATCCATGTATCACTTTTGCAAAGGTAGGGTTAGGCCCAGACCTCTGAAAGTAATTCCATTCCTAACCAGAATTGAAACTGGAATGGGTCTGAATACTCTTTCATGAGGTAAGACTAAGTCTAGAGTCAAGAGGTGAGTTGGACACATGCTCATCTGGTAAAAGGAAAAAAGGCCAGAATATAAGAGATAAAAGTTAAGGGAGTACTTTTCAATTGCTGTGAGCTAATGGGTAGGTCTCCAAAGTAGGTAGATACCTGTGAAATCAATTCTAGAAAGGCAATACGTTTTGTTGTTCTGTTTATATTATTTTTTGTGTATGCTACTTTGCATGTCCATCATTTCCATTAGAATTAATGCATTCTTAAATCTAATTCATCGTCTTTGTGTTTTCAGCCTCCTTGATATATTCAGGCTGAGAGAGATGCTATAACAGTGTTCCCTTTCGAGGCAACCCAGACAGAAGTAGAATTAAATAATGATAATATATTCTTCACTCAACACTACCACATAACACTGAAATATTTCAGATTTTAAAACAGTGATGGCGAGCTTATAAATACAAACCAGCAGTCCCTTGATGGCCTCTCAAACCTTCATTTCCAGACGGGCTCATGCACAGCTGCCCTACTTTGTATCATACAGCAATTTCAGAGCATGGCCTACTTCTTGAGACAGCAGCTGTCTAACAAACAACTTGGACCATTTTACCAGTGGCTTTTCCTAAGTACCTTTGAACTGGGCCAGCTACTTTATTTAATATAAAATTACATTTTGCTATCTAAATGGTAGCTTTTATCAATTACCTATTTATTTCGACAAACGTCTCTCTAAAAAAGATAGGATACAATGAATATATCTTTGTGACTAAACTGTACTTTGTACTAAACTTATGTGAATTTCCCCTTGGGATTAATAAAGTATTTCTCTATCTCTCTATCTCTCACGTACTGCAAATACAAACTTGCAACAAAAACACTTGAAGAAATGCAGTTAATGAAAGGTTAGTGGGTAGCTGCTTCTATGCATGAAATTTTATTGGCTACATTTTGAAGAAGATATATCAACCAGCGACTGTGCACTAATTAAATGCTAGACACTTACTGAAGTACAGCTTCATCTTACTCTCTAGTAAACAATTAAAACACAGCGGTATATTTATTCAAACCTAGAATAAAACCTACTGAGTCTTTTACTTAACCTTCAAAAATGAAAGACCAGAGCTTAACCATCAGACCGAATGCAGATTTGTTTTGACAAATAATCTAGTAAGAAGCTATTTAAAAACACTTCTTAATTAATTTCTCAAGTATTACAGTTCCCACAGATGACTCTATACACAAGATACATGCATTGGTAAATTAAATGGAGAAATTCCTGAAAGAAAAATTTGACTAGACTATGCTTACATATATGGCATTATATGAGCAACCTTCTGAAATACACCAATAAGATAAATCAGATCAAAAAATTTACACAAAGCAAAACTGGCAAAATAAGCAACCAGAAGTCAAACAGAAAACAAAATCTACAGAATTAAATCAAGGCACAAAACCACAATTATAAATATCAGTAAGAAAACAAAACCTGTAAGGGGGAAACTTTAGCTCAGTTTTTTTTTTTAAATGCAGCACATACTTGAACTTGTATATATACCCTTTCAGTAACCATGGTGGAAATATTAAAAGAGAAAAATGGTACAAAAATACATATATTTAACTTGCTTTAAAATGCAGCTTTCACTCTCAATATACATTGTAGTATAATTATTTGTATATATGAATCAAAGCTGAGGAGAAGCCATTGGAACAGTACAATCATCATTCAGTTCTTCAGTGGGGTCTGCTGATGACTGCAGTTCCATTTTGGTTGAGCACAGGAGGCATTCGTCTGGCTTCTGGCTTCATTTTCCTGGACAAGCACATTTAGCATATTCAGTGAGGTATTTGTATATGTGCTATGTATGGACTGGGCTCTTCTAAGTCCATAATATAGAATGTTCTTCCCGGTATCTGTGAGCATCTCATTTGCTCTAATCACTCCTGGCCTCTGCATTAATCATTTAAGGTCCTGCCTGAAAGAACTGCCCTTGCTTCACAAATCACAATATCAGATACTCATTCGTCAATTCTGGTTGTACCTAGTCAGCGACACTGGAAAAGAGCAAAACAACAAACAATAGGAAGAGGAACGCAAATGTCAGTGCATTTATGTGAGATCGAAGATAAGAAAGATGGTAGAGGCAGTGGTCTCAGAATATAGGAAAGAGTGCAACCCAAGAGGGAGAATTTATAAACATAAGTACAAAGAAAGAGCTAGAAAGTGATGGCCTGCGATGCTTCAGTTGCATGAAATATAGTACCATATATTGTTGTGTTTGGGCTTCTGAGTGGCACAAAAAGAGTACTAGGAGAGAGCTGGGCAAAGAGAATTTTATTCTAGCACTTGAAGGAACAGTATTGGTGCTTTATTCAAACACTCAGTGTTGTGATGTGAAATTTTGCATACAAGTTGATAAATATTTCGTATGTCTTTATTTGTAACATAGACAAAGCAATGTAATTATTAGTGTTACATTATTGATAATAACAGCAATGGATTGATGGTTTAAGAACCCCTTCCCCCCTTTTAGGGTAATTTTACGACAGGGTTGGGGGGATGTACCTCAAACAAGTTTGGTGTTTCTCTGCAGGGCAGAGGGCAGATGTTAAGATGTTCTATTCCCCCATTGGTCTGAAGTATGGCTGTTTGGAACTGGCTTGTATCAGAAGCCTTTAAGTACCATGAAGTTCTATTGGCTCTAGGGGTTGGACAGAAAACCTATAAATCTGCTTGCTTTACCTCACTCTCTCTCTCTCTCTCTCTCTCTCTTACCAAACTGAAGAAAGACCATCTCACACCATGAACTGAAAAGGACAACACAATGAAAAGCATAGCTCGGCAGTCATGTTGAGACAGGCATGCGGCCTGTTCTGAAGAAAGCTGATCACAAATGATGCCTTTAGAGACATTTTAAGTAAGTAACAAGTCTGTGTGCCGCCTGAAACTACACATCACCATTTATCAGGTTGTATGGTTGCCAATATTCAAATGTACTTTGCATATTGTTATTATTTATGAATATTATCAATAATACATTGTTTAAATTGTAACTTAACTCCTGCTTGTCCTTTACTACACCTAATTGCCTGAGGTTATACATGTAGAAGGGAAGGTGGGGAGAAGTTATATGGTACAGTACCTTAGTCTGGGAAATTTGAGACATTCTGACAAAGGCTACATATTAATAATACAGAAGGGGAAAATAGAGTAATATATTACTCTACCAAGACAAAACACTCAGCAAACGTCTTTGTTATTTTGCCTCATACTAAAAGAACTTGAAGGAGTCTTTCTAGGAAAAGATCAAATGAAGTGAGGCAGGAGCGGTGCAGAGAACAAAATATTATGTAAGTGAGCTGGTTTTAAAACCTTATAACGCCACGCGATACATGAGTTACACAATACTGTCTGCAGATGATCCTGCATGTGTAAACATTTAAGTGGTTTGAAAGTGTGTTTCTTTTGAATCTGTTTGCTATTTGAAACTGTTTATGTTCTGTGGCTGAACCAGACCTAAAAAATTAAAGTGCAGCACAATCAGTCACCCCCTCACCCTTAGCTTTGCATCCTTACAAATTCAGCCTGCAAACCACCCAATCTACCCTGAGTCAGACACAACAAACTGCACTCCTGATAGACCTGATGGTTTTTAACTAGTGCAGCTAGCTTGTCACTCTTGTTAACCAGCAAGTTTACATTCCTCATTACCACCGATGGAATAGATTGTTTATATTTCCTGTGTTTGTTTTCAAGCTGTGTCTCTTCCTTAGCACCAACCCTGCATCCTTAATAAGTGTGCCTCAGTTCCTCTGGAAAGAACTACGTTCTGCCAGGGCATCTCTTTGTTTGGAGTGCAAGTAACTCTTCATTGGTGTCAACAAAGTTCATGCGTTGTACAAAGATCCTCATCCATAGTATACTTTGATAAAAGTACCGTGCACATAGTAGACAAATAGTTGAGAAGAAACTCTACATTATAAGTAAAGAAAAGAAAGAACAAGAAAGAGAAACATTGTAACACAGACAGAGCTGGTTAGGCTGCCACTCACATCGGCGTCGGAAATGCAAGCACATCCTGTCCCACTAAGCCCACGGAGAAACGGGAGATAGTGAGAGACAGGATTATCTTGCATTGTAGCCAGGCTGCTCACAGCTTAAGCATCTATACCCACTCAAAGCTACAAAGTTTTCATGATGGCATATTCCTGGAATTATTTGCCTGGATGGGTTTACTTGAGCCACTGGAGCACTGGGATCTTGAGCGACTGGAGCTAGATTCTATAATAGGTGTTGCTCCAGGAGAATAAGATGTCAATCAAAGCTTTGACTGTTCTCATGGGCATTCAGTGCAGTGTAAGTTTGAACATTACGAGGGTGAGGCTCTGTAAAGAAGAACTCACATTGATTGTAGGTTTATGGGTGAGGAGTCAGATAGGATGAAACTTTGGCACAGCCAAGGTTTGGCTGAGGTAGCCTTTCTGTTTTGAAGAGGCTTGAGCACATTTAAGTCTTCTGACCAAATCCATCAGTCCCAGAGAAAGGGAACGGGTCTCAATATATAGTATGTACTATAGTATGGTAATATATGGGAGTGCTGTGTGAGCTTGAAAAGATAAAGCTGAAAAAGGATACAGAATTGATGTTAGAATAAAAAATACACATGACAACAATAATTTCACAGAGGGGGAACATGCTACATTTTCTTATAATTAATATTAAGAATGTAATAGCATAATCGTGATATGAATGTTTTAAATCATAAGTACATGTAATCATGTGGATATAACAAAATTTCAGACCAAAACCAAATAAACACCCTAAACAGGACGAATGTGGCTGCATCTGAGGGGACTCTTGGGACACTGGACTTGTGACAATAATTTTTCACTACCCTGTTTTTTATTTTTGTAGAGGAATTTGGAGTGTCTTCTACTGCAGTACTAAAACAGCACCAAACCTAAATATAAAATAATAAACAAGAATTTCTCAAATGTGACTAGATGTTATTACATTTTAAAAAGAATATCATTTGATGTCATTAAATTTTAAATCAATTTTACTCACACAGGTCTCATTGCTTTCTCACTGAAGCATGCAGTGGTATTGAGGGTTACTGTTTAGGGCAGGGATGAAGGAGAATGCACACAAGGACGTGCAACAGAATTCAGCTTCATTGTGTCAACAGTGAGCACTGATGTGTGTGAAGGATTCTTGAATGATGTTACTCTATACACACTTGGGGATAAAACGAATTGTATTAGGGAAGCAGTTGCAGAACTGATAGACACAAAGATGGTGCTCGTGAACCTTAACATCACAATGACAGTTGTAGTTGATTGTGTTCCACAACTAGCCACAAAATAAATCCACATTCATAACTGTTTGTTTCTTTGTCATTGTTTTTCTCTTAGTCGATAAATTACAATTAATTATAGCTGTCACATCCAATGTACTAACTGTTACCTTCTTGAGATGGAGGTGTGCCAGTAGAAGAGTATCCATAATGGGGTTATCTGAAATCATGTCCTCCGGAAGCAGCTGAAGACCAGTATTTAAAGCCATGTGTAAACTATAGAACTAGCTAAAATATGGGCACATTTTTTCTGGATGGCTGGCACAGCTATGTTAGATCAGTAACATCCAAGCATAAATTCAATTAACCTTGACAGTAACTCCTGTGCTCCATAAATTATAACTTTCTAACATTTGTAACATAATTGGTTGACTATGAACCATATTATGCAGGTAGCTTTTGCACTGTTTTTGTTGAATAGACTGTCTAATATTTCAGAAAAAGATCCTTTGAATTGTCATCCCCTTAGAATCACAACTGTATATGTATCTCTGTACTTCCATTTAACTTTTGAACTTGCTTTATGAATTACAGCATTCTACTGAGGATCAACTTAGCCCCTGTAGCTTCATGTAAAGGGCAGGAATCAGCCTGGGCAAAGACTTACAAATACTCATAGAAGATCAATTTAGTGTCTCAAATAAATATGACAGACATGTCTATAAAATATGTAAGGAAACTGTAGTACACAAAAAAGAGTAAAACAAAAAAAAAAACATATGGACAAACACTGCTTGCCAGTGAACTGGCCAGGAACTGTAATCAAGTCCTAAGATTTATAAAGAAAACAGAAGTAACAACTGTAGCACAGTTTCTCACTATTGCATTTCAGCCACATTTATTGCCCTGGTTCAAGTTTATTTTGGGTTTATTTAATCTTTTTGTTATTTTTAACATACTTTGTATATTGTGTTATGAATTCTGCGTTTGGTTTCATTTTACCTTGACTTTATTTTTACCTTGACTTTACCTTCATTTTGTATAAAATTGTGATATTGTGTTAATTGGTTAGTTTGTAATTTTAATATATGTAATTTGATCAGTTATCTGCCCTGTCTCCTTTAAATAGAGTCGAAGGAGATGTAGCCATCTGATCACGCATCAACTAATTAAGAAAAACTAATTAACTCTGTTCATAAGGTTGTAATATCTTTGTGTAGGGGTATATTGTGATCTGTATTTCATACTAGTTGTGTATTTGTAAGTTAACAACAGCAGTTGTTATAAGTTGGTGTGTTGCTATCTAAATGTGTGCTGTAAAAAATAACTAATGGTGGTATTTTCTATTCTCCAAAAGTCCACTGCCTTATTTCATGTACTTTTATTCAGTTGTTTTTTGATTTACCTATTGACTGTTGCTGCGGTGGGTTGGCAACCTGCCCGGGATTGGTTCCTGCCTTGTGCCCTGTGTTGGCTGGGATTGGCTCCAGCAGACCCCCGTGACCCTGTGTTCGGATTCAGCGGGTTGGAAAATGGATGGATGGATATTGACTGTTGTTCTATTCTGAAGCAGCAGTCAGAATAAAAACTCCAAAAATAATAATTTGTGTCCTGTGTGGAGCTGTGACAAAACTGGTTACACTTGTATATTTATTTACAGTTGGTGTCAAATTAGCAAAATGTTTCTGCATTTTTATGCACTTTGCCACCATGATAAACAGGTAACTAATTGGTGAGGCTTGGATGTGGACTGTGGCCTTGGGTTGACTCACCGAGCCACAGAATAGTGCGGCATATGGGTTGCCTCTGACTTTGGGTGAATGGAGTGAAGCAAAGGCGGCCAGCGTGTATGAGCGGATGAAGGGTGCAAGCAGCTGGGAGTATGTGTCGCCACAAAACATCTGAGTGGTACGGTGGAAGCAGAGCTAAAGATGCCAACAGTCCTTATTAGGGCCACTTTCCAGCAATCACTGTAAAGAGGTTAATTCTACTCCTATGTCTCTCACAACGTCCAGGTAATTACAATGGTGGCAGTGGTTAATGAGAACAACCGAATAACAACCACGAGAAGGAGGACTGGTTTAGCACTAATGCTGATGGAGCCCTTGATGACACTCACAATGGCTGTCTTCAAGCAGGGCAGACCAGTTTCCTCGTACCCCTTGAATGTCCTGCCAGATGGAGTTTTTGTAGCCCCTGAAGTCAAGGATTCTGAGGAGAGGGCATTGTAGCGCTGCTGGGTCCAGACCTGAGAGGGAAACACCCTTCAGGTGGCAATGGACTGTTCAAGAAAGTGGAAATTACCTCGAGAAGCAGGCAAGAAAGCAACTCTGTGAGCAGCAGGTTGCAGACATAGCACTTAGAGGGCAATTTGAGTCTGTCTTCTGGCTGCTAAAGCCCACTGACCCTGATGCATGGCCGCTGATGATCCTCAGATGTGGACCCTGGACTTGGTTGGCTCACGGAACCCTGGGGATAGTATGGCATACGGGTTGCCTCTGACCCTGGCTGAGCAGAGTGAGCTGGAGGTGGGTGGTGTGTGAGTGGACAAAAGGACAAACTAGCAGGGATCATGTGTCACTGCAGATCATGTAAATTCTGTGGCAGAGGTGGCACTGAAGAAGCTTATGGTTGTTTTTAGGGCCACTCACCAGCAATAGGCACAAAGAGGCTAATTTCCTTCCATCTTCTACAATGCTTTTCGCAATATATGACTGGATTTCATGGTTCTAACTAACTCTTATATAACTGTATATATTACCTTTTAAAATTAAGTAGGTTCAATAACAGATCAGTGAATTAATAGAAAAAAATGGGCTATTGTTTTATGTGATCCTAAACTGCTTACAAATTGTTTGCTTACTGTATATAGTGGTTGATTCATTGATGTTTTGCTGTTTATTAATTACTCTGTTGCTGGCTTTTCTTTTCTTTTCTAATATGGAACACAACATATCTTTTGTAGAAGAAAACTTATCTGATAACACAAGAAAAATACAATATTCAAAGTAGCAAGATATAATCAGGTATTCAATCTGTGTATCTAAGGTGTATGGTGGTGTATTTTTCCACTGCTTAAATGCAATTAGAGTACTATCAGGTAGCTCTCTACTAAAATATTCAAAACTCTCTTCTTTAAAGCAAAAAATCTAAACAAACCATTAAACATGTTTTTGTTAAACACCAAATATTCAAATTACAAGAACAGTCCAGCAAACCTTCTTATTTGTAGTAAAATGTTAGATGACCCATAACTTTAAAGTTAAAACCACATGCTCTGCTGTTGCACCATTCCATGCCTGGTTGCTTTCTACTGCAGTGATTTAAAGGTGTACAGTTTGCAAAATGTCTTACTTTATATACACTTTAATATTTATTTATGTTAGAATTCAGCAGCTTTTTAACAAACCATATATGGTATTTGTGTTTAAATTTGGGGGTAATTGAGTGCTTGGTTAAAAAGCAGTAAAACAACAATTTATATCTTTAATTTAATATAAAATATTTGCATTTTTTTATATGGCCAATCTATTTTCCATCCCAATCCTCCATCATATGTGATTAGTATATGAATATGATTTGTGATGCTTAAAATAAAATCGAGGCAAGGGATCTGTAAACCAAAGACAATATGAGCTGTTGTAAGATCTGTTGACTGCTGATAAGCAATAATTGTATAGTCATGGCAGAGAGAGGATAAACTGTTAGTCCTCATGTGGCTTAGTCTGTGATTTGATCTCAAATCCTGCATGCAACTTAATAGCAATGTGTAAAAATGGAAAATACTGATTAGCTACAAGAACTGGATTATTTAATAGTACTAAGGCAGTCTAGTTCACTAGAAGAATCAAGCGGTATAATTTTTTTGAAAATGTTTTGTTATAAATTATTTTGTTAAATTGTAAATTGTATTAAATTAGTACCATATATGTTAGTAAGGTATACAATGCTATATCTGATACAAAACAGGTCTCATACCCCTCCCTTACACAATTAGAGAGTAGAAAAGAAAAATATAATTTAAGGTTATCACTCAAAAGTACTGAAGTATCCAAACTGTTTGCAGCAGGCCAGCCTAAATCAAATAGATGCTGACATAAATCTTTGGACTTTATTCATGTAACTAGTAGCCCAGAATATGCATAAGGAAATGGTATGGCTGAAATAGCAACTCAAAGCACAAAGAATTTAATGGACAAGTCCAAAAAAATCAGACTAATGGATTCTTCACCCGCCCAAACGCTGACTTCAAGACAAACAGAAACCACCAAAAACAGCTGTGATTACCAGCTTCCAAGAGCAATGAGGCAGATAAAGTTTAATTAACAAAAAAGCAACACTCATAAAATTGTTTTATGACAAAACCAGTAAACCTGTTCAACCACTGTTACAAGCTGAAATTGTCAGAATGAATCCTTCACAAGGTCATGACTTTGTGGAAATGTGAGGGATATTTGGCAGAATTTCCTATATTATTCATTTGGAGATCATAGACCATAGGAGAAATCACAGACACATTTTGCCTGCCTCAGAGGTAACAGAATGTGTATACCAGGGATTTCAAATCTTTGATTAATTCACGAACCAATCAAGTCAAGGAGGACGAGCAGTCTAGTTCAAACAGCTCTGAAGGACAAAGTGCTATTGCAGTGCCAGATAAACCTTTAGAGACAATTCCTAGTTCTATTTCAAATCAACACCCATATGTGACACAGGTTGTAAGAGGCTGCTAACCAAATCCTAGATATATATAGTAAAATGGAAATGGAATCTTACAGGTTATGCTGATCTGTTAATATAATGTTTAATGTTTCTGACTAATATTCTTTATTTATATACCGTGATGTTTTTGGGTAAATTCACTGCATGCATGTGCTAGTAGTTTAATATACTACTTTCTTTTGGTGTGCATGCAGATTGATTTGTTAGTATCTAATAAATTACTGGTAATGTTCAATAGTTGCGACCACTGATTATTCAACAACCAGAAGTGGAGTACTCCCTTTTCTTCAAGGTGACCTTACTGGGTGGGGTGGACTCATATGAGCTTCTGACTTTCTTCTGGCATGTTAATCTTTTGACGTTGGGGGTCCTTTACTGCAAAGAGAAAACTTGTTTTCTGTAGTTCCTCATTATCTACTACTGGTATTTCCCTGTTCTCTCAGTTTGTCCATCTCAAGGATGCAGGATGAACTGTGGCATTAGTAAAAGAAACGTGTTCATAAAATATTATATTTGAGGCACAGTTGTGGAAAGTATGCAAATATATTGTCATTTTTGAAATCTCTAAAGGTACCAGTATGAAGCATATTCTATATATAGTGTAGGGTGCACAATACTTTAGAGATGTGCTTGTTTGGATGGATGGATGGATGGATGGATGGATGGATGGATGGATAAAAATATATGAGAGTCTTGTTAGGGTGTCATTGACATTAACATCTCAATCATAAAATGTCTCCTGCATTGGCAAAATATTAAAGAACTAGTCATTTAGCCCGTTACAATAACAGGCGCTAGAACAGTAGTGCATAAACATTAGTAGGAACAGTCTATATTAAATGGCAAGGGACCTTGACCTCATTCTTTTTGTTGGTCGTATTTTTCTTTCTTTCAGCCT